>NC_056562.1:39614899-39626187 GCF_013358625.1 Macadamia integrifolia | reverse complement strand
CATCCTGTTCATATTCGGGCTTAGCCCGAGTGAGTTAGGCCAGCCTAAGTTTACTTCCCTCGGGCATCGGTATTTTGTACTGACTCCCTTCGTTTCTTCATGCAGTGCAAATCTCCAGGGCCGAGGCTAAGGCTACCGCAGCGAAGAGGCAAGCCCAAATAAGGGAGGCTAGGGCGCGGGATGCGCAACAGTAGAGGCCAAAGAGGAAAGAGAAGGGGCCCTCCTCCGAGGCTACCCCCTGAAAAGATCCAGGGGCGAGGGACCAAGCACCGAGGCGGTTCAAGCCCTTGCTGCTCCGGGCCATAACATGCCTGCCCGAGACTCCTCCCTCATTGTGGACTTCAGAAGCCCGAGGGTAGGGAACGTGAGGGCCGAGGTGGGATTTGTCCCTCAGTGGTCAGTCAAAGAAGAAGACACCTTGTCAGTCGGGCGTGTTGCTCGTGAGTTGGTAATGAAGGGCAATCTTCCCCGAGATGCTGCCGAAGCTCAACGGCAAGGGACGGCGGCTATGATAACGAACGCTTGCATCTTCATGGCCAGGGTAAGCTTCGGTCCTCTAACCTTGGTTTATTTATCATCGCAACATTCTGACCATCGGTGTCTTATGTAAGCCAAAAACCAAATGGGTCAGCTGGCGATTCAGGCCGCAGCTATGGGCCGAGACCTCGAGGCTACCGAACAAGAGAAGTCAGCCCTGGAGAATGAGCGTTAGGTTCTCCTTGAGAAGGTGGAGCACCTGGAAGCGGACCTCCTGATGCGCCAGGAATGCGATCGGAAGCTTGCGGAGCTGAAGGCGTAGATGAAGGCAAGGGTTCAGGAGACGGAGGCCCGAGGTGCCGAGAAGTATAAATCTTCCGAGGACTTCCGTGAAGAGATCAAGTGTGTCATCGCCCCTGGGTTCACAATGGGTGCTACTGAGGTCCGAGACTGGATCCTCGAGCGTTACCCAGGGGTCTCTATCAAGGACAGCGGGCTCATCTTCCAAGAGGTGTATTGAGGCAGCCCCATCGGCCACCGAGGTTGCCGATGCCGACGGTGGAGGCTGTAGTGAGGAAGGTGAGGTTCAACCGCAACGCGAGGTGCCTCCGACGCCCGGTCACGATGGCTCCGATCGGGAGACCCACCATGTCGAGGATGAGCCCGTGAATCCAATGGACGCCCCCTGAAGCCACCATGGGTCTTAGCTCAGCCTTTGAGCTCTTTTTTTTTTTTTTTTTTTTAATATGAGCCTTGGCTTCTTCATGTAATCTCAGCCTTCGGGCCTTTTCATGTACTCTCGGCCTTCGGGTCTTTTTATGTAATCTCGACCTTCGGGTCTTTTTATGTAATCTCGGCCTTCAGGTCTTTTTAATGAATGTATTTCCCTTTCTTCGTATGCTTCGACTTCCGCTTTTTCGTGTTATTTCGGGTAAGGTGATCTTTAGCTCGTAGGTAGGTGCAAGAAGGCCGAAACCCATTGTTGGCAGCTTAAGGATTTGCACGTCTCTACCTTAGCATGGCTCGGTCCCACTCCCTCGGCTTATCCGAGAGGTTTCCCGAGTCCGAGGGCTATAGACTTGTAAGGGATCTTGAACAAGTGGGGTTTTTACCAAGTGTTATGTTCCCTCTCAGCTCCGGCCGAAGGGTCTTTTAAACTCTAGTATTGATCCGAAAATCCAACCGAGGACAAATCCTTCGGCCGTCGTCACTCCCTACCAAATTGAAGACCTTCGGTCAAGCCCCTCGGCCATTGGCCTGAGCCCCGAACCGAGGTGGGGACCTTCGGTCAAATCGGCTCGGCCTTTTGCTGAGACCCCGATCGAGGTGAGGACCTTCGATCAGCTCGGCTCGGCCTTTGCCCGAGCCCCCGACCGAGTTGAGGACCTTCGGCTGTATCTGTTCGGCAGAGTTAAGGTCACCAAACAGGAGAGTTCCTCTCAATTGTCGTAAACCAGCTTTCGTGTTTTTCATGAATAAGATCATCCGGAGTTTAGGATGAGGAATTACAACTTGAAAGTGCATAGGAGCAAAAATTACAAAAATTACAAAAATTACAAAAATTACAAAAAGTATGCTTGCTACTTCACTACTGATAGAATTTTCTTAAGTTCTCATAGTTCCACGATCGGGGTACCCTTTCTCCCCCGTAGTCTCCAAGTGATAGGACCCTGGTCGTATTACCCTAGAGACTCTAAAGGGACCTTCTCAATTTGGAGCCAGCTTCCCTTGATGTCTCGGGTCTGATACTTCAGCCCTTATGAGTACGAGGTCACCCATTCTGAACTCGTTCTTTCGAACTTTGGTGTTGTAGTACTTCGCAACCCTCTGTTGGTAAGCGGCCATCCTTTCTTGCAAGGTGTTCCTGACTTCGACCAAGAGGTCTAAATTCGCTCGGAGCCCCTCCATCGTTTTCCTCTTCATTGTAGTATTGAATCCGATGGGTTACGGCCCCTATCTCCACTGGAAGTACATCTTCAGTGCCATAATTTAAAATGTAGGGTGTTTCTCTGGTGGCCGATCTCTCAGTTGTGTGGTAGACCCAGAGGATGTGGTGCAACTCGTCTGCCCATAGCCCTTTGGCGACATCCAGTCTCTTCTTTATTCCTTGAAGTAGGGTACGGTTGGTTACCTCTGTCAGCCCGTTGGTCGGTGGATAACCGACAGGTTTTTCTGTGGTCAATGCCGAGGGCATCACAGAACAAGCCGAAGGCCGGGTTGGCGAACTGAGTTCCATTGTCCGTTACCACAACCCGAGGGGTTCCAAATCGAGACTACCGCCCTCTGAAAGAAGTCTCTTACGTTCTTTTCGATTATCATCGCCAGTGCTTCGGCTTCTGCCCATTTTGTGTAGTCTACCGCCACCACGACAAACTTCCTTTGTCTCGTGGCCAGAGGGAATGGGCCCAGGATGCTGATTCCCCACATGGCGAATGGTATTGGGCTCGATAGAGATGAGAGCTCGGTAAAATGCTGCCTGGGAACGGGGGCTAATATCTGACACTTGATGCACTTCTTGACTAATGATTCCGCGTCCTTCCTCATTATCGACCAGTACAGGCCCTGCCTTAGCACTTTATGTGCCAAGGCCCGGACTCCCAGGTGTTGGCCGCATATCCCTTCATGCACTTCTCGGAGAGCGAACTCCCATCGGTGGGGTTCAAGCACTTGAGGTACGGCACGGTAAACCCTATTTTGTAAAGCATCCCGTCCTTCAGAAGGAAGCGTGCTGACCTCATTCTTACCTTCCTTGCCTCGTCCTTATTCTCAGGGAGTGTTCCTTCAAGTATTCGGTTATGGCATCCATCCAACTGCGGCCGTATTCGTCTACGGGTAATACCTCTTGGGGTCTTTCGGTACTTGGTTGTGGTAACACTTCAAAATACACCGATCGTCCAAGATCAGTGAAGTCGGAGGTGGCCAACTACGATAGTGCGTCTGCACTAACATTCTCTTCTCGTAATACCTGCCTTATCTCAAAATACTTGAAGATTGTTATTCTTTCTCGCACAGTCTTCAAGTACCCAGTCATCCTTTGTTCCTTGGCTTCGTAGTCTCCATTCACCTGTCGTACCACGAGCTGTGAATCACTATGCACCACCTGCTCCTGTACCATCAAAGCCCGAGCCAGATTAATTCCGACTATTAACGCTTCGTATTATGCTTCATTGTTGGAGGCATCGAAGTCGAACCGTAGGGCGTATTCTATCTTGAAACCTTCGGGGCTGACCAATATGATTCCTGCGCCGCTTCCTACGTTGTTGGAAGCACCATCCACGTACAATGTCCAAGCCTTTTCTCCTCAGTCCTCGACAAACTCCTGAGGATCATCAGGAAGCGTCGTCTCGACGATGAAGTCTGCGAGGGCCTGTGCTTTAATTGCGGTTCTTGGTTTGTACTGGATGTCGAATTCTCCCAACTCTATGGCCCAGTTTACCAGGCAACCGGACATATCCGGCCATTGCAGTATCTTCTTCAGGGGCTGGTCTATGAGTACGCATACCGTATGTGATTGAAAATAGGGCCTCAGCTTTCTTGCCGCTATTACCAGGGCATACGCCACTTTCTCCGTCTTTCTGTATCTTGTTTCGACGTCTAGCAGGGTTCGGCTAACGTAGTATATTGGCCGTTGTTGCCTTCCTTCTTCCTTCGTCAGTACTACGCTTACCGCCACCGCTGATACAGCAAGGTACAGCAGCAAGGTATCCCCAGTGTTTGGCTTCGCCAGCAGTGGGGGTGCTGCCAGGTACTCCTTCAGCTGTTCAAATGACTTTTCGTACTCCTCGGTCCATTCGAACTTTTAGGTCCCCTTCAACGCTTTGAAGGGGAGGCACCTATCAGCCGACCGAGACATGAATCGCCCTAAGGCGACGACTCGACCTGTTAGCTCCTGGACTTGCTTCACATTCTGGGGTGACCTTATATCCTGAATGGCTTGTATTTTCACCGGGTTGGCTTCAATTCACCTTTCCGAGACAATGAAGCCGAGTAACTTTCCCAAGGCTACTCCGAATGCACACTTTGTAGGGTTCAGCTTCATGCGTACCGCCTTAGCGCCTGGAATGCCTTTTCTAAGTCTTGAATGTGTTGTTCCGCCTTCAGGCTTTTTACGAGTATATCGTCCACGTACACCTCCATGGTTTTGCTGATCATCCCCTTGAAGATTTTATTCACCAACCTTCGATAGGTGGCCCCTGCGTTTTTTAGCCCGAAGGGCATGACTTCATAGCAGTAGAGTCCTCCCTCGGTCACGAAGGATGTTTTCGGGACATCAACCTCTGACATCTTGATCTGATTGTACCCCGAGTATGCATCCATGAAACTCAGCGCCTCGTATCCTGTCGTGGCATCAATAAGGTCTATTTTCGACAGAGGGTATCCGTCCTTCGGGCAGGCCTTGTTCAGGTCAGTGAAGTCGATGCAGATCCTCCACTTTCCATTTGCCTTCGGGACCATCACCACGTTGGATATCCACTCCGAGTATTGGATCTCGCGGATGAACTGGGCCTTCAGCATATTCTCTACTTCCTCGTCTATTTTCTGCTGCCTTTCGGGGGCGAAGGTCCTCTTCTTCTGTTGCACAGGCTTCTTCGCCGGATTAACATTCAGATGATGCTCTATTACCTCTCGATTTATTACAAGCATGTCTGAAGCCGACCAGGCGAAGACGTCAGAGTTGTTTCAGAGGAATGAGACGAGTTTTTCTCGTTGTGGCCTTGGCATTGTAGCCCCAATCTAGAATTACCGAGCGTTATCCCCCTCTTCGGCCTTAACTTGTACCAGATCCTCAGCCGGTTCCCCCTGTTGATAATTGGCGTCATCACGCAGATCTTCTATCGGGAGCGCCTCGCCCGCCTTTTCTCTTCCCCACAAGGTAGTGGCGTAGCACCTCCGGGATGCCTCCTGATCGCCTCGACATTCCCCGACACCGTTCTTGGTTGGGAATTTCATCTTGAGATGGGGTGTGGAGACGACAACCTTTAGTAGTTTCAAACCAACCCTCCCTAGTATGGCATTGTATGCCGAGGTAATGCCTACTACTAGGAAGTTGATCATGACTGTTACTTGGCGATCTCCGGTGCCGGCTCTTACTGGCAACTCAATCGATCCTTCCACATTTACTGGGACGCCGAAGAATCCCTTCAACGGGTGTTCGACTTTCTTCAACTTTCCCTCGTCCAGACCATCTTCTGGAAAGCCTCAAGGAACAGGATATCAACTGAACTGCCGTTATCCACTAAAATCCTCTTCACTCTGTAATCCGCTATAGTCATGGTGACTACCAAGACATCGTCGTGCGGAGTGTGCACCCCTTCCAGATCGTCGTCTGAGAAGGAAATAACCGTCCCCATCCTCGCCTTCTTGTTCGACCATTCAGCCACATGTACGCTTGTCGCATAGGCTTTTGCTTTCCTAGCCGAGACTGAACTTTCTCCAGCGGCTAGGCCTCCACAGATTGTCGCTATAACCTTGGTTGGGCTCTTATTCTCATCCCGGAGGCGATGGTCAGCTTCCTCTGGTGTCCGGTCCCTTTGCCGTTCCTCATTGCCTCTGCGGGCTGGCCCCCTTCTTTCATAGCAGCCTCTGCCATCTCTCCAACGGTTGTCCCTACAGTCATCGTCTTGGGCATCCTCCTTTTCGCGGTCCACGAATCGGCCTAGATATCCTCTTCGGATCATTCCTTCTATTTCCCCCTTGAGGTGCCAACAATCTTCGGTTTAGTGGTCGTGGTCCCTGTGGAAGTGGCAATATCTATCCATATTACGTCTCTCGGGGTGCCGTCCCATCTTCCCTGGCCACTTCATGGCTCTGGCATCCGAGGAGTTCTTTATCTGCATCAACACCTCCGTTCGTCTCCGATTCAGGGGTGCGTATTTTTCAAACTTCCTTGGTGGACTGGGTGCCCGACCGCGCTCAGACTTTCGTCTTTTGCCTTCTTCAGAGGGTTTGTCGTCGCCCCTTGAGATCCTTTTCCTTCTCGTCTTCCTTTCGGCTTCTTCATCAGCTTGAAGGGTTTCTTCCATCTGGATGTACTTATCGCACCGAGCCCTCAGCTCGGCCAGGTTCCTAGGTGTATGCTTCGTCAAAGACCTTTTCAGCTCCTTATCCTTGACGCCTCCCAGCAGGGCTGTGAACTCTTCTTTCGGGTCCAGACCTCTGATCTTGATCTTCTCTTGTTGAAAGCGCTTTATGTAGTTCCGCAGTGATTCTCCTTCATGTTGTTTGACGTTGGTCAAGTTCAATGTAGTATTCTGAAGGGGTTGGCTACTGGAGAATCCCTTCACGAAGAAATAACTTAGGTCGCTGAAGCTGTGGATCGACTTCGTCGGCAGAAGATTGTACCATAGCCTTACCGCTCCTCTAAACGTCAATGGCTGGGCGCGACACAATATTTTTCGAGACTCGATGGAACTGCATAGCAACCTTGAAGCCTTCCAGATGATCGATGGGGTCCCCAGACCCGTCGTAAATGTCATACTTTGGCAGGCGAAAGTCGATCGGGAGCGGGTCCCTCATGACCTCATCAGCTAGAGCCGTGTCATTAGTGAGGTCTGGCTCGCGAGCTCCCATCTGATTTTCTGTCACCTTCTTGATCTCATCTTTCAAGTCCAGGATCTGCTTTAACCTCAAGTCCTCGTCTCTGTTCGTCTCCCTGGCGTGGTTCCCCATGTCGGTCTTCGGCGATACGCCACGTCCTTCCCCTAGGTGTGGGGCTTTCCCTCATTGCCCGGTTTCGAAAATTATGATCAGACCTTATCGATCCTGTATTGCTCCGGTCCTCGTCTCGAGCTCTCTCGGGCTGGATATGAGGGCCGCGCGGTGCTCCGCCGGTCTTCTGGGAGAGCTTTGGAGATCTTCAATTCCTCGGCCATTTGGTCATATTTGTCCTGGAGGGCTTCGAACTGCTCCCTCGTCACATATTCCTGCGCTCCAGGAGGGGGGCGGAGGATTACTATCTCCGCGCACCAAATATCCGTCCGAACACTGGTACCTCACGGAACCTTCCTGATCATTGTTCCCCCTTTCTCGTCCAATTTCCGTCGAGGGAGGGAGCCCTCCTGAAGGTTCCTCCTCCCCCATGTTCATGTTCGATGCTGCACTCTTCTTACGATTGTAGGTTCTCCCCACCATTACTGTCGTTCCCACAGAAGACGCCAATCTGTTGCTGTCAAAAATCCGTATGAGTTGATCCTACACAAGCACAGACGGCAGAGGCCCAGAGCTTTGTCCGGGGTTAGTCCTCGGACGCTCAAGTTAGAGATCGGCCCGAAGCTTTGTCCGGGGAACCACGCCAAGGAGACAAATAGAGACACAAGGACTTGGGGTTAAAGCAAATGATCCTGGACCTGAAAGATGAGATCAAGGTGGCAGAAAATCAGACGGGAGCTCGCGAGCCAGACCTCACTAATGACACGGCTCTAGCTGATGAGGACATGAGGGACCCGCTCCCGATCGGCTTTCGCCTGCCCAAGTATGACACGACGGGTCTGGGGACCCCGTCGATCATCTGGAAGGCTTCAAGATCGCTATGCAGTTCCATCGAGTCTCAGAAAACATTGTGTCGCGCCCTGCCATTGACGTTCAGAGGAGCGACAAGGCTATAGTACAACCGTCTGCCGACGAAGTCAATCCACAGCTTCAGCGATCTAAGTTACTTCTTCGTGAAGGGATTCTCCAGTAGCCAACCCCTTCAGAAGACTACGTTGAACTTGACCAACGTCAAACAACATGAAGGAGAATCACTGCGGAACTACATGAAGCGCTTCCAACAAGAGATCACGATCAGAGGTCTGGACCCAAAAGAAGAGTTCACAACCCTGCTGAGAGGCGTCAAGGATAAGGAGCTGAAAAGGTCTTTGACGAAGCATACACCTAGGAACCTGGGCGAGCTGAGAGCTCGGTGCGATAAGTACATCTAGATGGAAGAAACCCTTCAAGCTGATGAAGAAGCCGAAAGGAAGACGGGAAGGAAAAGGATCTCAAGGGGCGACGACAAACCCTCCGAAGAAGGCAAAAGACGAAAGTCTGAGCACCGTCGTGCACCCAGTCCACCATAGAAGTTCAAGAAATACGCACCCCTGAACCGGAAACGAACGGATGTACTGATGTAGATAAAGGACTCCCCGGATGCCAGAGCCATGAAGTGGCCAGGGAAGATGGGACGGCACCCCAAGAGACGCAATATGGACAGATATTGCCACTTCCACAAGGACCACAGCCACGACACCAAAGATTGTTGGCACCTCAAGGGGGAGATAGAAGGAATGATCCGAAGAGGATATCTAGGCCGATTCGTGGACCGCGAAAAGGAGGAAGACCAAGACGGTAATGACCGTAGGGACAACCGTCAGATAGATGGCAGAAGCCGCTATAAAAGAAGGGGGCCTGCCCGCAAAGGCAATCAGGAATGGCGAAGGGACCAGACACCAGAGGAAGCTGACCATCGCCTACGAGATGAGAATAAGAGCCCAACTAGAGTTATAGCGACCATCTGTGGAGGCCTAGCCGCTGGAGAAAGTTCAGTCTCAGCCAGGAAAGCAAAAGCCTATGCGACAAGCGTACATGTGACTGAATGGTCGAACAAGGCGAGGACGGGGACGATTATTTCCTTCTCAGACGACGATCTGGAAGGGGTGTACACTCCGCACGACGATGCCCTGGTAGTCACCATGACCATAGCGGATTGCAGAGTGAAGAGGATCTTAATGGATAACGGCAGTTCAGCTAATATCCTGTTCCTTGAAGCTTTCCGAAAGATGGGCCTGGACGAGGGAAAGTTGAAAGTCAAACACCTGTTGCAGGGATTCTCCGGTGTCCCAATAAAAGTGGAAGGATCGATTGAGTTGCCAGTAAGAGCCGGCACCAGAGATCGCCAAGTAACAGTCATGATTAACTTCCTGGTAGTAGGCATTACCACGGCATACAACGCCATACTAGGGAGGGTTGGTTTGAACCTACTAAAGGCTATCGTCTCCACACCCCATCTCAAGATGAAATTCCCAACCAAGAACGGTGTCGGGGAATGTCAAGGCGATCAGGAGGCATCCCGGAGGTGCTACGCCACTACCTTGTGGGGAAGAGAAAAGGCGGGCGAGGCGCTCCTGATAGAAGATCTGCGCGATGATGCCAATTATCAACGGGGGGAACCGGCTGAGGATCTGGTACAAGTTGAGGCCGAAGAGGGGGGATAACGCTCGGCAATTCCAGATCGGGGCTACAATACCAAGGCAACAGTGAGAAAAACTCGTCTCATTCCTCCGAAACAACTCTGACGTCTTCGCCTGGTCGGCTTCAGACATGCCTGGAATAGATCGAGAGGTAATAGAGCATCATCTGAATGTTAACCCGGTGAAGAAGCCTGTGTAACAGAAGAGGACCTTCGCCCCCCGAAAGGCAACAGAAAATAGAGGGAGAAGTAGAGAATATGCTGAAGGCCCAGTTCATCTGCGAGATCCAATACCCGGAGTGGATATCCAACGTGGTGATGGTCCCGAAGGCAAATGGAAAGTGGAGGATCTGCATTGACTTCACTGACCTGAACAAGGCCTGCCCGAAGGACGCATACCCCTTGACGAAAATAGACCTCATTGATGCCACGGCAGGATACGAGGCGCTGAGCTTCATGGATGCATACTCGGGGTACAATCAGATCAAGATGTCAGAGGTTGATGTCCCGAAATATCCTTCGTGACCGAGGGAGGACTCTACTGCTATGAAGTCATGCCCTTCGGGCTAAAAAGCGCAGGGGCCACCTATCGAAGGTTGGTGAATAAAATCTTCAAGGGGATGATCGGCAATACCATGGAGGTGTACGTGGACGATATACTCGTAAAAAGCCTGAAGGCGGAACAACACATTCAAGACTTAGAAAAGGCGTTCCAGGTGCTAAGGCGGTACGCATGAAGCTGAATCCTGCAAAGTGTGCATTCGGAGTAGCCTCGGGAAAGTTCCTCGGCTTCATTGTTTTGGAAAGGGGAATTGAAGCCAACCCGGTGAAAATACAAGCCATCCGGGATATGAGGTCACCCCAGAATGTGAAGCAAGTCCAGGAGCTAACAGGTCGAGTCGCCGCCCTAGGGCGATTCATGTCTCAGTCGGCTGACAAGTGCCTCCCCTCCTTCAAAGCCTTGAAGGGGACCAAAAAGTTCTAATGGACAAAGGAGTGCGAAAAGGCTTGGGCATTGTACGTGGATGATGCTTCCAATAGCGCAGGAAGCGGCCAGGAATCATATTGGTCAGCCCCGAAGGTTTCAAGATAGAGTACGCCCTACGGTTCGACTTCAATGCCTCCAACAATGAAGCAGAATACGAAGCGTTAATAGCCGGAATTAATCTGGCTCGGGCTTTGATGGTACAGAAGCTGGTGGTGCATAGTGATTCACAATTCATGGTACGACAGGTGAATGGAGACTACGAAGCCAAGGAACAAAGGATGGCTGGGTACTTGAAGACAGTGCGAGAAAGAATAACAGCCTTCAAAGATTTTGAGATAAGGCAGGTGCCACGGGAAGAGAATGCTTGTGCAGACGCACTATCGCAGTTGGCCACCTCTAACTTCACTGAATCGGACGATTGGTGTATTTTGAAGTGCTACCACAACCAAGTACCGAAAAACCCCAAAAGGTATTACCCGTAGACGAATACGGCCACAGCTGGATGGATGTCCTAACCGAATACTTGAAGGAACACTCCCTGAGAATAAGGACGAGTCAAGGAAGGTATGAATGAGGTCAACACGCTTCCTTCTGAAGGACGGGACGCTTTACAAAATACGGTTTACCGTGCCGTACCTCAAGTGCCTGAACCCCACC
>NC_056562.1:39600536-39614245 GCF_013358625.1 Macadamia integrifolia | reverse complement strand
TTTTTTTTTTTTAATGAGATGGTAAAATGTCATATCCAATCTCAATGGAGACTCTTCAAGTTATTAGGTAGAGTATAAATAAGAGAAATTTGAGAGCAGCCGTAATTATTCTTTGCGTTCATTTGCCGCCATTAAGCACTTTCACTTTCATTTACAATTTAATCATTTTTTTATTATTATTATCTTAATAGGTTTCAATCATAAGTTTGAAAAATTGTGTTGGAGTAGACTCATTGACCCGTTAATTAAGAACTTCGTTCTATGATAATGATAGAGATATATATCTTGTAATTTTATTTCACGTGATTTAGTAGCTTAGTTAATTAGGATAGATATTTGGACTCTTTTGCTGATCATAAAATTTCTGACAAAGACCTAAGGATTTATATATGAGTGATTGGTTTTTGTCAAAGGTGCAGGAAAAAATACATTTTAGAATTGAGAGATTCTGCTACCAAAAATCGGTTGTAGGTGTAGCCTTAATAATTCATTTTTTTAGTCTCGCTATGCCTAGATATTTGAGTGATTGGTTTTTTCCAAAGGTGGAGGAAAAAATACATTTTAGAATTGAGAGATTCTGCTACCAAAAATCGGTTGTAGGTGTCGCCTTAATAATTCATTTTTTTAGTCTCGCTATGCCTAGACGTTAATTTTGTATATTTTTCTATTTCTTTTTATAGAATCTTTGCTTATCTTAAGGGGAAAAAAAAAATAAGAAAAAGAAAAGAAGAAGAAAACTTTCTAAGGACAGCATGTAGAATTGAGGGTTTCTGCTACGGAAAATCTGTTGTAGACATGGTTTCAAGTACCAGTTTGGTATTGACTGTATCAATTGTATTCGATCGGTATCGACTGAGACCGATCCCCAATCCCTGATCGATCTAGATCAATTATTCTGAACGGTTCAGGGGTAAAATAGTAAAAAATTAGTAATTTTTATAAAAAGTAAGGGCAAAATTGACCGATACCTACCAATCCGATTTGATCTGACACCGATCCCAATACCGATACCAATACTGATATCATCCCTTAAATCCTTGGTTGTAGGTGTAGCCTAAATAATTCATTTTTTAAGTCTCGCTATGCGTAGACTTTAATTTTGTAAATCTTTCCATTTCTTTTTATACAATCTTTGCTTATCTTAAAAATAAAAAAATAAAATAAAATAAAATAAAATAAAAAAAGAAAACACTTTCTAAGGACAGCCTAGTGGCATGAATTACTATCCAGTGGGCCCAAAAGAACCTTTCTCAATTATTTTCCATTATGAATGATAATTATTTTCATAAATGATTTAGGTGAGTCTTTTGGAGTACTTCCAAAATTAAGAAGCCACGAAAGATCGACTCAACACACCAATTTGCACAATCGGGGGGACCAAAACACATAAATAATCTCCCCTTTCAAATCTGAAATCTGAATTATTTATCTGTTATATATCTATCAAATAAATCTTCTTTTATCTCTCTCTTGGTGGTGAAAGTCTTGAAGTTGAAACATACCATTAGAGTTGGAACAATCCAAAGCAACTTGGTGAGCTCAACAATGACAATCCGAAAAAATGGCCAGCAGCTATATCAAGAACAAGTTTACGATTCTCATACCTTGCTTTCCAAGTCATATTATGTGCTGGAAAGATTAGATCCTCTAGATCCAGATCCTCTCCATAGAGCCCATGGACTATAGAGTGATCCCACGGCTAGATGGACTCGGGCACACGTCTCGAGGTCACCTAAGCTGTGAGATCACTCAATGATCCATGGGCTCTATGGAGAGGAATCCTATCGTTGAACATAACAAACATTAGAAAAGTTAAACACTTCAACAAGAATACAAAAATCCAATAATACAGAAACATCCTCCTTGGCCAACCATCATAATCTACTACCTAAAAGAAGTTAACACTCTATGGCAATTAGGACATCATCTTCAAATCCCTCATTTTGGTTTGACTTCATTGTCTCAAGCATTTTATGGTTTTGCATATCTAAGAATCCATATCAGGTTCACATATTAGAACAATCTCGTATGTCCCTAGTCTGTGAATTTGAAATCTATTAAATAAAGAAAGAGAGAAAGAGAGAGAGTAGATTCCAAATCTACGAATCAGGGACGTACGAGATTGTTTTCATACGTGAACCTAATCCAGTCTCTGCATCTAATGCTGACTTGCATGATCCGAATCCAAGTTTTGCAATCCAAGCTACAAATGAATTCATTAATAGTGCACTCCACGCTGCTCTCATAATATTTATCAAAACTTCCAAACTTTATCTTGCTACAATCTTGTTTGACCAAATTTTGATAAGGGTTGGAAGAGGGCACCATACACCAGTTTGGATCAATCAGATCATGGTCGGTTCTTCCTAGATAGCCATTTTAAACATCATCAGTAACATGCTTACTAGTAGATAACAGGCATTCTAATGGGGTTCCAATAGACATTGATAAACTTCACCAAGTTATGTTCTTATCCAACTGCATACATCAGGATTTTACCTTTCACAATAGCCAACATGCTATCCTTTGAGGAAACTTTCTTGTTGATACGACCAAATTTATTGCCCCATAGGGTAAAGACACGTGTCGCCCACCTGGACACGTGTTGCCCACCTGATAGAGGCTGCAAGGACTCCAACTCCATCAACCGCGTAAAGAGAATATTCCCCACGAAGGGGAGAGGACGTATCCTAGTAGGACTCGAAAAGGAAAGGAGGCAGAACCGAGGAGGACTCATCCAAAGAAAAGAAAAACCTTAAACCCTAAGGGCTATAAGAGAAGGCCGGAGAGGAGGAAAAAGGTAGGCATCAAAACCCACACCATTACTCCCGTAAAAAACTATGCGACCAATCTCTAACTTGAGCATCGGAGGACTAACCCCGGAAAAAGCTCCGGGCCTCTGCTTTCAGTGCTTGTGTAGGATCAGCTCATACAAATTTTTGACAGCAACAGATTGGCGCTGTCCGTGAGAACGACAGTAATGGTGGGGAGAACCTACAATCGTAAAAAGACGAGAGTAGCATCGAACATGAACATGGGGGAGGAGGAACCTTCAGGATGGCTCCCTCCCTCGATGGAAATCAGAGAAAGGGGAAACGATGATCGGGAAAGTTTCATGAGGGACTAGCATTTGGCCGGATATTCGGTGCGCGGAGATAGTAATCCTCCACCCCCTCCTGGAGCGTAGGAATATGTGACAAGGGAGTAGTTCGAAGCCCTCTCGGAGAAATATGACTGAATGGCCGAGGCAATGAAGGAGGTCTCCAAAGCTGTCTCTCAGAAGACCGACGGAGCACCACGAGACCCCCATATCCGGCCCGAGCAAGCTCGAGATGAGGACCGGAGTAGTATAGGATCAATAAGGTCTGATCGTAATCCTCAAAATCGAGCAATGAGGGAAAGTCCCGCACCCAGGGGAAGAACGCAGCTTGCCACCGAGGCCATACATGGGGAACCACGCCAAGGAGATGAATAGAGACACGAGGACTCGGGGTTGAAGCAGATGATCCTGGACATGAAAGATGAGATCGAGAAGGTGGTAGAAAACCAGACGGGAGCTCGCGAGCCAGACCTCACTAATGAAATGGCTTTAGCTGATGAGGTCATAAGGGACCCGCTCCCGATCGGCTTTCTCCTACCAAAGTATGACACTTACGATGGCTCTGGGGACCTCGTCGATCACCTAAAAGGCTTCAAGGTCGCTATGCAATTCCATCGAGTCTCAGAGAATATCACATGTTGTGCCCTGCCATTGACGTTCAGAGGAGAGGTAAGGCTATGGCACAACTGTTTCCCGACGAAGTCGATCCATAACTTAAGCGATCTAAGTTACTTCTTCATGAAGGGATTCTCCAGTAGCCAACCCTTCAGAAGACCATATTTAACTTGACCAACGTCAAGCAACATGAAGGAGAATCACTGCGGAACTACAAGAAGCGTTTCCAATAAGAGAAGATCACGATCAGAGGTCTGGATCCGAAAGAAGAGTTCACAGCCCTACTGGGAGGCGTCAAGGATAACGAGCTAAAAAGGTCTTTGGCGAAGCATACACCGAGGAACCTAGCTGAGTTGAGAGCTCAGTGCGATAAATACATCCAGATGGAAGAAACCCTTGAAGCCGATGAAGAAGCTGAAAGGAAGACAAAAATGAAAAGGATATCAAGGGGCGACGACAAACCCTTCGAAGAAGGCAAAAGACGAAAGTCTAAGCGTGGTCGGGCACCCAGTCCACCAAGGAAGTTCGAGAAATACGCCTCCCTGAACCGAAGATGAACGGATGTACTGATGCAGATAAAGGACTCCCCGGATGCCAAAGCCATAAAGTGGCCAGGGAAGATGGGACGACACCCCGAGAGACGCAATATGGACAGATATTGCCACTTCTACAGGGACCACGGCCACGACACTGAAGATTGTTGGCACCTCAAAGGGGAAATAGAAGGGATGATCCGAAGAGGATATCTAGGCCAATTCGTGGACAGCGAAAAGGAGGATGCCCAAGACGGTAATGACCATAGGGACAACCGTCGAAGAGATGGCAGAAGCCGCTATGAAAGAAGGGGGCCACCCCGTAGAGGCAATCAGGAATGGCAAAGGGACCGGACACCCGAGGAAGCTAACCATCGCCTCCGGGATGAGAATAAGAGCCCAACTAGGGTTATAGCGGTAATCTGTGGAGGCCTAGCCACTGGAGAAAGTTCAGTCTCGACCAGGAAAGCAAAAGCCTATGCAAGAAGCGTACATGTGGCTGAATGGTCAAACAAGAAGGCTAGGACGGGGATGGTTATTTCCTTCTCAGAAGACGATCTGGAAGGGGTGCACACTCCGCACGACGATGCCTTGGTAGTCACCATGACCATAGTGGATAGCAGAGTGAAGTGGATCTTAGTGGATAACGGCAGTTCAGCTGATATCCTGTTCCTTGAGGCTTTCCATAAGATGGGCCTGGACGAGGGAAAGTTAAAGAAATTCGAGCACCTGTTGCAGGGATTCTCTGATGTCCCAGTAAAAGTGGAGGGATCGATTGAGTTACCGGTAAGAGCCGGCACCGGAGATCGCCAAGTAACAGTCATGATCAACTTCCTGGTAGTAGGCATTACCTCGGTATACAATGCCATACTAGGGAGGGTTGGTTTGAACCTGCTAAAGGCTATCGTCTCCACACCACATCTCAAGATGAAATTCCCAACCAAGAACGGTGTCGATGAATGTCGAGGTGATCAGGAGGCATCTCGGAGGTGCTACGCCACTACCTTATGGGGAAGAAAAAAAGCAGGCGAGGTGCTCCCGATAGAAGATCTGGGCGATGACACCAGTTATCAAAGGGGGGAACCGACTGAGGATCTGATACAAGTTGAGGCCAAAGAGGGCAATAACACGGCATTTCCAGATCGGGGCTACAATGCCAAGGCAACAATGAGAAAAACTCATCTCATTCCTCCGAAACAACTATGACGTCTTCGCCTGGTCGGCTTCAGACATGCCTGGAATAGATCGGGAGGTAATAGAGCATCATCTGAATGTAAACTCGGCAAAGAAGTCGGTGCAACAGAAGAAGAGGACTTTCGCCCCTCGAAAGGTAGTAGAAAATAGATGAAGAAGTAGAGAAGTTGCCGAAGGCCTAGTTCATCCGCGAGATCCAATACTCGGAGTGGATATCCAACGTGGTGATGGTCCCGAAGGCAAATGGAAAGTGGTGGATCTGCATTGACTTCACCGATCTGAACAAGGCCTGCCCAAAGGACGGATACCCCCTGCCGAAAATAGACGCCCTCATTGATGCCACGACAGGATACGAGGCGCTGAGCTTCATGGATGCGTACTCGAGGTACAATCAGATCAAGATGTCTGAGGTTGATGTTCCGAAGACATCCTTCGTGACCGAGGGGGGACTGTACTACTATAAAGTCATGCCCTTCGGGTTAAAAAACGCAGGGGCCACCTATTAAAGTTTGGTGAATAAGATCTTCAAGGGGATGATCGGCAAAACCATGGAGGTGTACGTGGACGATACGCTTGTAAAATTCCTAAAGGCAGAACAACACATTCACGACTTAGAAAAGGCGTTCCAGGTGCTGAGACAGTATAGCATGAAGCTGAACCCGACAAAGTGTGCATCGGAGTAGCCTCGGGAAAGTTCCTCAGCTTCATTGTCTCGGAGAGGGGAATTGAAGCCAATCCGGTGAAAATACAAGCCATTCGAAATATGAGATCACCCCAAAATGTGAAGCAAGTCTAGGAGCTAACAGGCAGAGTCGCCGCCCTAGGGTGATTCATGTCTCGATCGACTGACAGGTGCCTCCCCTTCTTCAAAGCCTTGAAGGGATCCAAAAAGTTTAAATGGACGGAGGAATGCGAATAGTCCTTTGAACAACTGAAGGAGTACCTAGACGCACCCCCACTACTGACAAAGCCGAACGCTGGGGATACCTTGCAGTTGTACCTTGTTGTATCATCAGTGGCGGTGAGCGCAGTACTGACGAAGGAAGAAGGAAGGCAACAACGGCCAATATATTAAGTCAGCCGAACCCTATTAGATGCCAAAATAAGATATAGAAAGATGGAGAAAGTGACGTACGCCCTGGTAACAGCAGAAAGGAAGCTGAGACCATATTTTCAATCACATACGGTATGCGTACTCACAGACCAGCCCCTGAAGAAGATACTGCAGCTGTCGGATATGTCCGGTTGCCTGGTAAACTGGGCCATAGAGTTGGGAGAATTTGACATCCAGTACAAATCAAAAACTACAATAAAAGCTCAGGCGCTCACAGACTTCATAGCAGAGACGACGCTCGCTAATGATCCTCAGGAGTTTTTCGAGGACCGAGGAGAAAAGGCTTGGGAATTGTATGTGGATTGTGCTTCCAACAACGCAGGAAGTGGCGCAGGGATCATATTGGTCAGCCCTGGAGGTTTCAAGATTGAGTACGCCCTATGGTTTGACTTTGATGCCTCCAATAATGAAGCAGAGTACGAAACATTAATAGTCGGAATTAATCTGGCCCGGTCTTTGATGGTACATGAGCTGGTGGTGCATAGTGATTCATAGCTCATGGTACGACAGGTGAATGGAGACTCCGAATCCAAAGAACAAAGGATGGTTGGGTACTTGAAGACAGTGCGAGAAAGAATAATAGCCTTCAAGGAATTCGAGATAAGGCAGGTGCCACGGGAAGAGAATGCTAGTGCAGACGCACTATCGCAGTTGGCCACCTCCAACTTCACAGACCTTGGACGATTGGTGTACTTTGAAGTGCTACCACAGCCGAGTACCGAAAACCCTAAGAGGTATTACCCGTAGACGAATACGGCCATAGCTAGATGGATGCCATAACCAAATACCTGAAGGAAGGGACACTCCCTGAGAATAAGGACGAGGCAAGGAAGGTACAAATGAGATCAGCACGCTTCCTTTTGAAGGACGAGACGCTTTACAAAATAGGGTTCACCATGTCGTACCTCAAGTGCCTGAACCCTACCGATCATAAGTACGCACTCCGAGAAGTGCATGAAGGGATATGCAGCCAACACCTGGGAGCTCGAGCCTTGGCACATAAAGTGCTGAGGCAGGGTCTGTTCTGTCCGACGATGAGGAAGGACGCAGAATCGATAATCAGGAAGTGCATCAAGTGTCAGATGTTTGCCCCCATCCCCAGGCAGCACTCTACCGAGCTCTCATCCCTGTCAAGCCAATACCATTCGCCATGTGGGGAATGGACATCCTGGACCCATTCCCCCTGGCCACGAGACAAAGGAAGTTTGTAGTGGTGGCAGTAGACTACTTCATGAAATGGGCAGAGGCCGAAGCACTGGTGACGATATCCGAAAAGAATGTAAGGAACTTCTTTCAGAGGGAGGTAGTCTAACGATTTGGAATCCCTCGAGTGGTTGTAACAAACAATGGAACTCAGTTTTTCAACCCGAATTTTGGCTCGTTTTGTGATGCCCTCAGCATGACCACAGGAAAACATTTGTCAGTTATCCATCGACCAACGGGCTGACAGAGGTAACCAATCATACCCTGCTCCAAGGAATAAAGAAGAGATTGGATGATGCCAAAGGGTTATGGGCAGATGAGTTGAACAACATCCTCTGGGCTTACCGCACAATTGAGAGGTCGGCTATCGGAGAAACACCCTTCATCTTAACTTACGGCACCGAGGCTGTACTTCCAGTGGAGGTAGGGGTAGTGACCCACCGGATTCAGTACTACAATAAAGAAGAAAACGACAAAGGACTCCGAGGGAATTTAGACCTCTTGACCGAAGTCAGGGACACCTCGCATGAAAGGATCGTAGCCTACCAGGAGAGGGTTGCGAGGCACTACAACTCCAAAGTCTGAAAGAACGAGTTCAGAATGGGTGACCTCGTCCTCAGAAGGGCAGAAGTATCAAACCCGAGGCATCAAGGAAAGCTAGCCCCAAATTGGGAAGGCCCTTACAGAGTCTCAAGAGTAATATAACCAGGGTCCTATCACCTAGAGACTACAGGGGAGAAAGGGTACCCCGATCGTGGAACTCAAACAACTTAAGAAAATTGTATCAGTAGTAGTAGTGAGGTAGCAACCACCAGTAGTAGTAGTGAGGTATTAAGCACTCACATTTTGTAATTTTTTGAAGTTGAGCCCTTTTAAGTTGTAACTCCTCATCCTAACCTCTCCGGAGGAATTTATTTATGAAAAATATGTAAGCTGGTTTACGGCATTTGATAGGAATTCTCCTGTTTGGTGGCTCTAGCTTTGCCGAATAGATACAGTCAAAGGTCACCACCTTGGTTAGGAGCTCAGGCCAAGGCCGAGCAAACCTGACCGAAGGTCACCACCTCAGTTGGTAGCTCAGGCCAAGGTTGAGCTGACTTGACCGAAGGTCTTTACCTCGGTTGGAAGTTCAGGCCGAGGCCGAGCTGACCTGACTAAAGGTCCTTACCTCGGTTGGGAGCTCAAGCCGAGTAGACCTGATCAAAGGTGCCCACCTCAGTTGGAAGGGCTACAGTCCAAGGTCACCACCTCGGTTGGGAGCTCAGGCCAAGGCCGAGCAGACCTGATCGAAGGTCACCACATCGGTTGGGAGCTCTGGCCGAGGCTGAGTTGACCTGACCAAAGGTCCTTACCTTGGTTGGGGGCTCAGGCAGAGGCCGAGCTAACCTAACCGAGGATCCTTACCTCGGTTGGAGGCTAAGGCAGAGGCCGAGCTGACCTAACCATAGGTCCTTACCTCGGTTGGGGGCTCAAGCGAAGGCCGAGCGGACCCGATCGAAGGTCTTTACCTCTGTTGTTGCTCAAGGCAGACAAAGGAAATTTGCCGAAGGGACACAATTGAAGGTCCTCACCTATGTGACGAAGGCCGAGGAAGCTACCCGCAGCTGGATGTTCGGTCCAGGACCAGAGGTTAAAATACCCCTCGGATGGAGCTAAAGGGGAACACCACTTGGTAAAAATTCTACTTGTTCAGGGTTCCTCAGAGTCCACGGCCCTCGGACTTGGGAAACCTATCAGATAAGCCGATGGAGCAGAACCAAGCCTCGCCAAGGGGTTCGGCCTTCTTGCACCTACTTACAGGCTAAAGATCCCTTCAGAGAAAATGCGAAAAAGCAAAAGGCAAGGGTATTCGAAGAAATAGAAATATTCATTCATTGAAAAGGCCCGAAGGCCGAGGTTACATAAAAAGGCCCGAAGGATCACATCACAAAAAAAGGAGGGGAGAGCCCGAAGGCAGAGGTAAGACGCAGGGTGGCTTCACGGGGCATCCATCGGGTTCATGGCCTCGTCCTCGGCGTGGGGGAGGGTCTCCCAATCGGAGCCATCGTGACCAGGGGTCAAAGGCACCTCACGTTGTAGCTGAACCTCACCTTCCTTGCTGCAGCCTTCACCGTCGGCGTTGACGACCTCAGTGGCTATCGGGCCTGCCTCGACACACTCCTCTTCGAAGATGAGACACTGTCCTTGAAAGAGACCTCTGGGTAATGCTTAGGACCCAGTATCGAACCTCAGTAGCACCCATTGTGAACCCAGGGATGATTGCGTGC
The DNA here is from genome assembly GCF_013358625.1 of Macadamia integrifolia. Lineage (NCBI taxonomy): Eukaryota > Viridiplantae > Streptophyta > Magnoliopsida > Proteales > Proteaceae > Macadamia > Macadamia integrifolia. Next base: position 39,604,219 of record NC_056562.1, on the reverse strand, counting down.
TTGATCTCCTCCCGAAATCCCTCAGAGGCCCTATACTTCTTGGCCCCTTGGGCCTCAGCCTCCTGAACCCTTGCCACTATCTGCGCCTTTAGCTTTGCAAGCTTTCGATCGCATTCCTGGCGAGTACGAACAAGGTCCGCTTCCAGGTGCTCCACCTTCTCGAGGAGAATCGAACTCTCATTCTCCAAAACTGACTTCTCGCATTTGGAGGCCTCAAGGTCCTGGGCCATGGCTTTGGCTCGGAACGCCAACTGACCCACTTGGTTTTAGGCCTGCATAAGACACCGATGGTCAGTATGTTGCAATGATAAATTAAGGTTTGGAGGACCGAAGCTTACCCCTGCCATGAAGACACAGATGCTAGTTATCATGGCCGCCGTCCCTTGTCGTTATGCCTCGACGGCATCTCGGGGGAGACTGCCCTTCAGTACCAACTCACGAGAGACACGCCCAACGAACAGAGTGTCGTCTTCTTTGACCGACCACTGAGGGACGAAGCCAACTTCGGCCCTCACATTCCTAGCCCTCGGGCTTCTGAGGTCTGCCACGGGGGAAGAGACTTGGGTAGACAAGCTGTGGCCCAGAGCAGCGAGGGCCTGGACCGCTTCAGAACTGGGTCCTTTGGCCCTTGACCTTTTCTTTGGTAGGGGAGCTTCGGAGGAGGGGAGCCCCTTCTTCGAAGCTTTTCTCTTCTGCCTCTGTTGTTGCTGCATATCCAGCGCCCTAGCCTCCCTTATCTGGACTTGCCTCTCTGAAGCGGCAGCCTTAGCCTCGGCCCTAGAGATTTGTATTGTATGAAGATGAAGGAAGTTAGAATGAAATACAAATGCCTGAGGTAAGTAAACTTGGGCTGGCCTAAGACTCACCCTAGCTAAGCCCGAATCTAAACAAAATGGCGTCGGACTTAAGGCTATCAGACTCAACTGGAGGGCAAGTATCTTGATGCTTCGCCATCACCATCGACTCCGCGTCTATCCTAAGAAGGGTAGGGGCGGAGTTCACCATCCTCAGATCGGGGATGTCCTAGACGGTGCCGAAGGGCACCACCTCGGACGACCTCACGAAGAAGAATTTCTCCTTCCACCCATGGATCGATGTTGGGTAACCGTTCAGCAGCCAAAGGTCTTTCCAAGGCCTGAAATAGTACCAACCCGAAAGCCCCTTATAGGCCTGAAGCAGAAAGCAATTGAAGAAGAGAGGAAGGGAGAGAGGCCTCTGGTGCTTAGAGAAAAGGACGACGCAGCTGAGCATCTGCGGCCATCCGTTCGACGTTAGCTGGGTTGGACAAATCCCGTAGTGCCGAAACACTCGGGCAAATAAAGGATGGAGGGGAAGCCGAAGGCTGGCCTTAAATGCCTCCTTATACAAGCATAGCTCTTCGGAGTTCTGATAGCTAGCTCGATCCGTCGATTTTGATAGTCGGAGCTCGAAAGTGTCCAAGATACTGAAGATAGCCCTCAGCTCCCCCAGTTCCAGCTCATCCATAGTAGAAACGATGTGGAGAGCCTCCACATCAAGGGGGTCCAAGGTCTGGGCTCGAGATTCAAGCACCTTCTCCCTGAATCCCTCACCATTCAAGTCACCCTCGGACCCCGACGATGAGGCCACAGACGACGAGTCACGAGCAGAGGGCGAATCTGGGGAAGAGCCCGAGGACATCCCTCGGACTCCCCTGGATTTCGATACCTACGGTTAGACATTGTCCTCCTGGAGGACGAAGGACTGTACCCGAACGAACTAGACATCGTACTTACTTTTGGTGAAGACGAAGCGCTAAAAGAAGAAGGAACACCTAGACCGAAGGAAGGCTCTTCGAAGGAAAAACAAGAGTGACCCACAAATGGACCCCCACACTTTATAAATAGAAGAAAAATGATACAACTGCCCGAGCATTAATGGCGCCATCACGTCATCAATTACCACCCCTCAAGATTCATGCCAGGGATTCTCACCTCGATTGGGGGCTCAGGCCAAGGCCGAGCGGACCTAGCCGAAGGTCCTTACCTCGGTTGGGGGCTCAGGCCAAGGCCGAGCGGACCTAACCGAAGGTCCTTACCTTGGTTGGGAGCTCAGGCTGAGGCCAAGTGGACCTGATTGAAGGTCCTTACTTCGGTTGGGAGCTTAGGCCAAGGCCGAGCGGACCTGACCGAAGGTCCTTACCGCGGTTGGGGGCTTAGGAAAAGGCCGAGCTGTAATACCCCGCTTCTTAAACCCGGTCTGATTTCGCGGTTGAACCAGTTTAACCATGCAGGAATCGAGCCAGAGGAAATTAGGCGGGTTCCTTATGGGCTATGATGGCACGGGTGACCTTAAACACCGGCTGGCCCGACAAGTCCGAGCCAGTGCCAGAAGGGACAGGAGTGCCCAAGCCGTGTACATGCACCTACCATAAGGCCATGTACGGATAAAGCAGGTATTATATCCGTATTTTAAGGTATATACGTATGCTACATCATATGCCGGGGGTGGGGTTCGTGCCGAGGCCCGAACCCTGTCAAAATCCCAAGTTTTGGCCCTCAGGTGGGCGGACAGGTGGGTGCACCCACCCACCTGAGTGACCCATCCATGTGCACTATTCACTTAATTAGGAATTGTATATATAGCTTTATGTTTCTTTCTTTTCTTTCCATTTATGTCACCCGTACGTTGGTGAGGATAGTAAAGAGGAGAGAGAAAAGAAAGGGAAGAAGAAGGGAAGAGAAGGAAGAGGAAGAAAAGAGGGATTTCAGCGGCGCCGAAGCTCGATCTTCCCATTCCGGCGCCAGGAGAGTGATCTTCAACTCTAGATCTACAGTTAGAGGTAAACAAAGTTGGGTTTTGTGAACATTCACCATACCCAAAATTTAAACCCTTGATTCGAGTATGGTTTCTAGAGATCTTGTAAATCCCCTTTTGAAATGATGAATCTAAGGTTAAATAGATGATTTATGTGTTGATCTTAAAGGATTTGAAGAGATATTGACAGGGTGGAAGAAGCATTGTGGGTTTGAAGTGATTTGGAGGGTTTAAGGTTGTTCTTGAGCAAAGAAGGTAAGATGGTTTCCCATCACTTGAATCTAACCTAGATCTAGGTTAGAACCATCCTATAAGACCTTGAAGGTGTGAGGAATGGGCGGGGAAAAGCCCCCATTTGAATCCCCAAAGAATGGAGGAAGTTGGGAAGAAACAGTGTCTTTTTCGCCAAGACCGATGGGTAGCACCGTTGGGTGCAACCGGTGGGCCCCTACCTGCCTATGGGCACCCACCTGAGAAGGCAAGGGGGCCATCGGGCACAACCGGTGGGCCCAACCGGTGGGCCATCCTACCAGCCGGTCCTAGTAGGGGCCCCTGGTCCAACCGACGGGTTGAACCGGTGAGCCCCTACCCGCCGGTCCCAACCGGTGGGTAGGACCGGTGGGCCAGACAGCCCACCTGTCTGACCCACCCGTGTGGCCCCGAGGGTGATCCTTACGTCCGATTGGACCCAAATCGGACGTGTGACCTTCTTTTGATGTTCTAAACACGATTTTAACATCGGATTTCATTAATTTTGATCCTAAAATGGTGAAGTACTAACCCCGCTCAATTATGTTAGGTTCACCAAATCCTACCCGATTCGCACCGGATCTCACCCGTACCGAACGGGAATCCTTGTACACTACAAGTAAGTGGGGAGAGGACGTTTGGCCTTGTTTCAAGGCATT
>NC_056562.1:39568789-39600436 GCF_013358625.1 Macadamia integrifolia | reverse complement strand
GACTGCTGGAAGACCTTACCTTCGCTGGTTCCTCTATATGTGACACTGCTAGAAGACTTGCTTTTTTTGCGACTATCAACCATATCTGGATGGAGCGGTGATACGTGCATGATGTGGAAGGGATTGGAACGAGGATGGAGTTGGGATATAGCTAATATTATATTTTGTTGTTTTATTAATGGGTAGTAGAAGTTATGAGAGTTATCATTAGTGGGATAAGGGAGAAGTTATAGGAGTAGTTATAGGGTGGGAGTTGTGGAGTCATGAAGAGTAAGTTATGTAACTATGTAATCTATATATTGTGGTCGAAGTTGAATGAAAGGAGAGATTCATATTGACAAAAAGGGTTCCTACATTTTCTCTATTTTGACAAAGGAGGTCATGGCTTCCTGACAAAGCCAAGAGGTGGCTACCTCCAAATTAGCCAAACTTATCATCTTTTCCTATTTTATTTCTTGTTCCTTCCTCCCTATTTTCTCTCATTTATTTATCTTCTCTATCTTCTGTGTGCATATTAAGCGGAATCTTTAAAGATGAACTCCGAACTTTCGTACTTTTGACAAGATTTGGAAAACCATCTATCTTGACGTCCACTTCAAGCTTGCTTTTCTTCGTCCTAGACCTGTAAGGGATTCCCCAAGGAACAAGCTCATTTTTGTCTCTTAGGGCTTCCCTCCACCATTTTGTCTCCCTCCCCCCACTATTTAGCCTTTGCTGCTCGAGCTGTTTTTGACAAGCTGAGTCCCCTTTCGGGTTGTCCTTTTTGCTGAGGCTTTGTCCTCAAGTGATCTTCTCCCCCCCCCCCTTCTCCTTTTCTCCCTCGCCCTCGCATATTCTTCTTCTCCTTGTAATGAATTATTTATTCATCCAAAAAAAAAAACATGGCCACGCATAAGGAGAAGACCAACACCCAAAGCCCACTATCTGGGTTGACGGAGATCCTAGGGTTTGGAACCCTATTCAAAATCGTTATGGGCCCACACGAGCAATGGACTAATAAAATCAACACCTAATATTATGTTTGCACTTTGCACTATTTTTCAATTCCTTTCTCTAGTTTCTACTTTGGTTCTAGTTGCTAATCTAATGAGTTATTTACTACTATTCTCTAGTTTCTTTTTCTGTCTTGCTTATCTCTATTTTCTATATTCACTTTCCATGTTTGTTCTCTTGTTACTAAATCCATTTACTCACTTTCTATTTTGGTTTCTCTTCTATAACCTTCTAGTTGCTGTTATACTGATGTTTCTAAAGCTCTTTCCAATTTTCCACCAAGTGACTATTTTAGTCATAGTTGCCACGGCGTCTAGGTGACCCTAGTTGTTGAAGGGGCCTAGATGGAAGGTGAAAACAACTAGGAGACCAAGGCATCCAAGGTGATATAGGGGACACCTTGACACTATTTTAGTAATCCCCAATGCTCAAATCCGACCGTTGGTTCTAGTTCAAAACTTAAGGGTTTTTACTCCTTCCCTGTCAGCCACTCAACCAGAATTCTGGCCACATCAGACTTGTATTTTCTTTGATTAATTAATCACAGTTGATGGATTTGGTTCATACTCCCTATGATTCTTGATTTACAAGAGGTGTTTTAACCCTAATCCTTGGGTGATTAGAATACCACATGACCATGGATGCCCTTGCTTCAATTTCCAAGATGATCTAGATCCATCATATACCCAGAACCAACTGTTTCTAAGCTGATCTGGATACTGGATTCACTGAAGAACAACTAAGTTCTATAAATTTAATCAAATAAATCTCTTTTAGTGATTGAAATGTCATTGTTAATCTCAATCCAACCTATCTACACCTCACCAATCCTTCCTTAGAACTGGAATTTTTCCTCCTCAAGAACATTGCCAACACTCCTCTGTTGCTTACTAGAGTTCCTCCCCTCAATAATGCCATGTTGGAGTGGGTGGAAAATGGCTCAGGGTGGGTGGGAGGTGGGAGGTGGGAGGTGGGAGGTGGGAGAGGGCATGGGGCACGTTGTTGAGGTGGAAATTGTTGGTATTATTAGCTGTTATGTGGGTCTTGAATTCTTGTACCCGTTTCAAATATTGCCCCGCTCCGCCATTCTTTGGTGGCAAACCGAAGGAGAAATTTTGTGAGGTTTGTGATAGTAGGAGAGGGCTTGGGATCAACCCATGGTGTATGCTTTTGGCGGACGACATTATTTTAGTGTATAAGACAAAATCAAGGCTCAATGTTAAACTAGAGCGATGGAGATTAACCTCGGAAACAAGAGGCTTTAAGATAAGTAGATCGAAGACAGAGTATGTGATGTGTAACTTTACTCACAGTACAATGGATAATGATGCGGCGACTATTGAAGGAAGAGAGATAATGCAAAGTGACTATTTTAGATATTATGGATCTATCATTAGTAAAGACGGAGATATAGAGGATCATGTGTCATATAGGATTAAAATGGGATGGGCTTCGCCGATGCCCTCCTAAAGGCCCGCGACCCCCCTTCACGGCTGTCACCTTCGCGAGGTCAAATTCACTCTTGTCCGTGGCCCTCCGCAAGGCCCGCGCCCCGTCGTCGTGCCTACCTTTTCCACCAGAATCCCAATTCACATCTTGACGGCTGGAAGAAGTTGTGATGAGACCTGCTGGTAGGGTTTCCTAGTCTGCTCCTCCTCCTCCTTTGGGCTTCTGGGTTCTTGTTCAGCCCATCTGGGCTTCTGCATTGTAAGTTGTTGGGCTTCAGGCTCTTGTTTTCGGCCTTGTGGGCCTTGTGTAGTTTTAGACATGTCATTTGTGACATATCTTCCACTCCTCAAGCCCACTGAGCCTTGGTTGCTGTCCTTTTGGACTTTGGTCTCCCTTTTGGGATACATTTTCTTTTAATGCATTTACTAATTCACCAAAAAAAAAAAAAAGGGATGGGCAAAGTGGAAGGGTGCATTTGGAGTTTTATGCAACTGACGTGTCCCTCTAAAAAAGGAAAATTCTATCAGACATTGTGTGACCAGCTATGATGTACGGGTCAGAATGTTGGGCCGTTAAGAAGAAGCATATTGATAAGTTGTGTAGCGGAAATGAGAATGTTAAGATGGATGTGCAAGAAAACTAAGAGGGATAAGGTAATGGATGAACATATCAGAGCAGATTTGGGAGTTGCTTTGATTCATGGTAAGCTTTGAGAATATCGTTTGAGATGGTATGACCATGTTAAACGGAGGCCATCAGATGTACTAGTAAGGAAGAGTGACCTGATCCAGATAGAAGGGTCTAAAAGAGCTAAAGGCATGCCAAAAATGACCATAGGAGAGGTAGTGAGGAAAAAGACATGCACAAATGAGGCCTTGTCCCTAGTATGGCCACGAATAGAGTGGATTGGAGGGCTAGGATCCAGTTAGCGCACCCCCTATAGCTATGTTCTACTTCGTTAATGTTCTTAAAAAATTTTTTTTTTTTGTTTTTGTTTTTTTATTTTTTTTTTAACTTTTTTTTCCTTGTCTTTGCTTGGATTCATGTAGCCGACCTGATGCAGATTCTTCACCAAACTAGGCTTGTTTTATTAGGAATAAGCTTAGGGTTGGGTTGTATACGTGTTGGGCCTTCAGTCCATGTGGTTTGGAGTGTATTGGGCTACTTTTATGGGTCTAAACTAGGGGTTCTACGGTTGCATACGGGATTCAGTGATTTGCTTCCTTTTTCTTTAGTTTCCTTTTTAGATGGGGTTATTTAGTTTCTAATTTCAGTACCTAAATTAGTTTCTAATTTCTGTCTAGACTAGTGTTGCTGCCAAAAACCCCGCTAGTCCAACCTACACAAACACAGACGACGGAGGCCCGGAACTTTATCCGGGGTTAGTCCTCCGACGCTCAAGTCAGGGTCGGCCGCACAGTTCAATAAGGGAGTAATGGTGAGGGTCTCAGAGCTTACCTTCCCCTTTCTTCCGTGCCTTCTTATATAGCTTTTCGGCCTTAGGGTTTTTTTTACCTTCTTCCCTCTTAGAGTCCTACTAGAACACGTCCAACCTTCTGGGGGAATATTCCCCTCATGCAGACGACGTGATCCCGCGTGATTCTGCGGGCGTGCCTCGGTGATTGAGCGTGCTCGAGTGTGAGTGGTTTCTTGGAACCTTCATCTGGCGGAGGACACGTGTCCCAGCAGTGACACGTGTCATTGCCCCCACCGAGAGGTTATTTTGGCTATATCAGGAGCCCCCTTACTTCCACTAGGAGCTTCTTCCTGTGGGAGTAACCATCTTCTGAGGTTGACTTGTTCCCTCGGTCTTGGCATTACCAGTGACCAAGGCTTTGGGGTCGATCGAGAGAAAGACCTTTCGCCGTTTCGGATCGGCTTTACTGAGCCCCTTGTCGAAGGTGGGACCTTCGGTCAGCACCATTCGGCTTTGCCAAGCCCCCTGCCGAGGGAGGGACCCTCGGTCAGGTCTGTTCGGTTTTGCCAAGCCCCCTGCCGAGGGAGGGACACTCGGTCAAGTCTGTTCGGTTTTGGCCGAACTCCCAACCGAAGGAGGGACCCTCGGTCAGGTCCGTTCGGCTTTGGCCGAACTCCCAACCGAAGGAGGGACCCTCGGTCAGGTCCGTTCGGCTTTGGCCGAACTCCCTACCGAAGGAGGGACCTTCGGTCAGGTCCGTTCGGCTTTGGCCGAACTCCCAACCGAAGGAGGGACCCTCGGTCTTTGGCCGAACTCCCAACCGAAGGAGGGACCCTCGGTCAGGTCCGTTCGGCTTTGGCCGAACTCCCAACCGAAGGTGAGATCGTCTGCTAGGCCTGCTAGGTCCGCTCGGGCGCAAACCTCGAGGCTTCGTACCCTGACGTGGCGGTGCCATTAATGCACGGAAGTCGTACCGCCATTCTTCCATCTATATAATGTGGGGGGCCATTTGTGGGGCAACCTTTCTTTTTTCCCTTCGGAGAGCTCACCTTCGGCCTCGGATCCCCTTCTAGCCTCGTCCTCTTCTTCCTTAGCTTAGCAACAAGTAAGTGATGTCTTCCTCGTCGGGCTACAGCCCATCGTCCCGCGAGAGGTCAAGACCAAGACGTAGGTATAGGAGTCCTGGGGAAGTCCGAGGGATGTCCTCGGATTCCACCGACTCTCCCTCCTCCCGCGACTCATCGTCAGCGGCCACACCGTCGGGGTCCAAGGGTGGCTCCAACGGTGAGGAGTTTAGGGAGAGGGTGCTCGACGCCCGAGCCCAGACACAGGAGCCCTTAGAAGTTGAGGCCCTTAAGATCGTCTCCACGATGGACGAACCAGAATTGGAGGAGCTAAGGGCCTCCTTCGGCGTTTCGGATGCTTTCGAGCTCCGTCTGCCCAGACCCTCTGACCGAGCCAGCTATCGGAACCCCGAGGAGCTGTGCCTGTACAAGGAGGCCTTCAAGGCAGGCCTTCGGCTGCCCCTCCACCCCTTCTTCACCAAAGTGTTTCGGCACTATGGGGTAAGCCCGACCCAGCTAACGCCGAACGGGTGGCAACAAGCATTAAGCTTCGTCATCTTCTTCGTTCGGCACAAGAGGCCTCTCTCCCTTCGACTCTTCATAAACTGTTTTCTTCTTTAGGCCTGTAAGGGACTTACGGGCTGGTACTACTTTTGCCCCCGAAAGGACCTTCGGCTCTTGAAGGGTTACCCGAGTTCCATCCATGGGTGGAAGGATAAGTACTTCTTTGTGAAGTCAACCGAGGGGGTGCCCTTCGGCACGGTCTGGGACATCCCGGACCTTAGGGATGTGAACTCCGCCCCTGCCCTATTCGGGGCAGATGCGGAGTCGTTGGCGATGGCGAGGCGGCAGGAAGGTTGTTCTCCAGTCGAGGCCGACTGCCTCAAGTCCGACGCCATCCTCTTCAAGTTCGGGCTTAGCCCGGGTGAGTTAGGCTAGACTCCGTCTTCTTCCTTCGAGTGTCGGTCTTTCGTACTGATACCTCTTGTTTCTTCTTGCAGTGCAAGTTACCAGAGCCGAGGCTAAGGCCGCCGCCGCCGCAAGACAAGCAAAGATAAAGGAAGCCAAGGCCCGTGACGCCCCCCAGCAGCCGAAGTCCAAGAGGAAGGAAAAGGCGGGCCCATCTTCTGAGACCCCGAAGAAAAGGCCCAGGGTGGAGGGGTCGACTGCCGAGGCTGTCCAAGCCCTTGCTGCTCCCAGAGACGGTCTGGCTCAAGACCCTTCGTCCGCCACTGCCTCCCGAGGCCCGAAGGTCCCGTCGTCGAGGGCCGAGGTGGGGTTCATCCCACAATGGTCGGTGAAGGAAGACGACTCTCTGACCGTCGGACGGGTTGCCAGAGAGTTGGTGACAAAGGGGAGTCTTCCCCGAGACGCCACCGAAGCCCAGAAGCAAGGGACGGCGGCACTGATCACCTCGGCGTGCATCTTCATGGCGGGGGTAAGCTTCGGTCCTCCTTCTCCTTCGGTCTTCCTGCCTCTTTTTTACTCGTACTATATATGTATATATATATTTTTTTTCATTCTGACCTTCGGTGCTCTGCGCAGGCTCAGAACCAGATGGGTCAGCTGGCCCTCCGAGCCGAGGCCATGTGTCGGGAGCTTGAAGCCAGCGAGAGGGAGAAGGTCTCCCTAGACAACGAGCGCTCCACCCTCCTCGAGAAGGTGGAGCACCTGGAGTGCGACCTAGCCCTCGAGCGCCGAGAGTGCGAACGGAAGCTCTCGGAGTTGAAGTCACAAGTGAGGGCCCGCCTTCAGGAAGCCGAAGCCCGAGGGGTCGAGAAGTATCGGTCCTCCGAGGCCTTCAAGGAGGAGATCAAGAACGCCATCGCCCCAGGGTACACAATGGGCGCTACCGAGGTCCGAGATTGGGTCCTCGGGCGCTACCCTGGGGTTTCCTTTGCAGACAGCGGCCTCATCTTCGAGGACGACGATGTGGAGGCGGTGCCATCGACCACCGAGGTTGCCGACGCCAACGGTGGAGGCGGCAGCGAGGAAGGCGAGATCCAGCTGCATAGGGAAGTCCCTCCGACTCCTGGTCGTGGGGGTTCGGACCAGGAGGCACTCCCCGCCGAAGACGAGACCGCGAACCCGACGGACGCTCCTTAAGGTCGCCTCGGTTCTCAGTGCAGGCTACCCCCCTTCTTGTCATGTAACTAGCCTTCGGGCCTTAATGTAGTCTTTTGCCTTCGGGCTTCGTATGTAACTAGCCTTCGGGCCTCGTATGTAATATTTCGCCTTCGGGCTTTATGAATGCAATCGTTCTTTTTCCAACTGTTCGTTTAATGATCTTTGGTTTGTAAATAGTTGCAGAGGGCCGAAACCCTGGCTGGCTTTCTTAAGCATATTTCCCCAAGACTTGTCCGAGGGTCGACCCTTCAATGGTCAATCACCGAGCGATCCACCGTGTGTACCCTCGGCTCCAGCCGAAGGGTCTATTAGATGCTAGGTCTTCAACGAGGGTCGACCCGTCAGTAAGTCAGACGAAGGCCGACCCTGCTATTACTAGCAATATTTTTCGAAGTGTTTTCCCTCTCGGCTCGAGCCGAAGGGTTCACCGAAGGTCGACCGTCCGATAGTCCGAATCACCGAATCACCGAAGGTACCCTCGGCTCCAGCCGAAGGGTCTGTTAGATGCTACCCCTTCGGTCAGGTCTGTTCGGCTATGGCCGAACTCCGAGCCGAAGGGGTGATTGAGCCTCCAAGGTGTGGACCTTCAGTCATCCGTTCCTCAGGGTTAGAGGTAATCTGCCTGGAGGATCCTCAGTTGCCGTAAACCAGCTCTCGTATTATTCATGAATTAAATCTTGCGGATTTCAAGATGAATTACAATTTAAAAGGTTCAGAAGAGCAATAATTGCAAAGAACTACAGACGGAAAAAAAATTAACAGAGCCACTTTACTACTGGTGGAATTTTCTTAGATTATCTGAGTTCCACGATCGGGGTACCCTTACTCCCCCCGTAGTCTCTAGGTGGTAGGACCCTGGTCGTATTACCCTCGAGACTCTGTAGGGACCTTCCCAGCTTGGGTCTAGCTTCCCTTGATGCCTTGGGTCCGACACTTCCGCCCTTCTAAGGACAAGGTCGCCCTGCCTAAACTCGTTCTTCCGGACTTTGGTGTTGTAGTGCCTGGCGACCCTCCGTTGGTAGGCGGCGATCCTTTCCTGTGAAGCTTCTCTGGTTTCTGCCAAGAGGTCCAAATTTGCCCGGAGTCCTTCGTCATTTTCGTCTTCGTTGTAGTACCGAATCCGATGAGTAATAGCCCCTATCTCCACTGGGAGTACAGCTTCAGTGCCGTATGTTAACATGAAGGGTGTTTCTCCGGTAGCTAACCTCTCAGTGGTGCGGTAGGCCCAGAGAATGTGGTGCAACTCGTCTTCCCATAGTCCTTTGGCATCATCTAGCCTCTTTTTTATCCCTTGGAGTAACGTACGGTTGGTTACTTCTGTTTGCCCGTTGGTCGAGGGATACCCGACGGAGGTTTTCCTGTGGTTGATGCCGAGGGCTTCACAGAACGCGTCGAAGGTTGGATTGGCAAACTGAGTTCCATTATCCGTAACCACGACTCGAGGGATTCCGAATCTGTACACCACCGCCCTTTGGAAGAAGTCCCTTATGTTCTTTTCTGTTATCGTTGCTAGGGCTTCGGCTTCCGCCCATTTCGTGAAGTAGTCGACTGCCACCACCACAAACTTCCTTTGTCTCGTGGCCAAGGGGAACGGGCCTAAGATGTCCATCCCCCACATGGCGAACGGTACTGGGCTAGATAAGGACGACAGCTCGGTAGAATGTAGCCTAGGCACGGGGGCGAACATCTGGCACTTGACGCATTTCCTGACCAGTGCTTCCGTGTCCTTCCTCATTGTCGGCCAATACAGGCCCTGCCTTAGTACTTTGTGAGCCAGGGCCCGGGCTCCAAGGTGTTGGCCACATATCCCTTCATGCACTTCCCGGAGCGCGTACTCGCCGTCGGACGAATCCAGGCACTTGAGGTATGGTGAGGTAAACCCTATCTTGTACAGCGTGTCATCCTTCAGGAAGAAGCGTGCTGACCTCATTCTTACTTTTCTTGCTTCGTCCTTGTTTTCTGGGAGCTTCCCCTCCTTGAGGTATTCTATTATGGCGTCCATCCAGCTTCGGCCGTTTTCACCTACGGGTAACACCTCGTGGGGTTTCTCGATGCTTGGCTGTGGTAGTACTTCGAAATACACCGCTCGTCCAAGTTCCGCGAAGTCGGAAGTGGCCAGCTGCGACAGTGCGTCTGCGCTAGCATTCTCTTCTCGTGACACCTGCTTTACCTCAAATTGCTTGAAAGTTACTGACCTTTCTCGCACCGTGTTCAAGTATTCGGCCATCCTCTGCTCTTTGGCCTCGTATTCGCCATTCACTTGCCGCACCACGAGTTGGGAGTCGCTATTCACTACCAGTTCCTTCACCATCAAAGCCCGAGCCAGATTAATTCCGGCTATTATCGCTTCGTACTCCGCTTCGTTGTTGGAGGCGTCGAAGTCGAACCGTAGGGCGCACTCTACTTTGAAGCCTTCGGGGCTTACCAACACAATTCCAGCGCCACTTCCATCGTTGTTGGAAGCCCCATCCACATACAGTGTCCAAGCCTCATCTGCTCGTCCCTCGACAGATTCCTGCGGGTCATCGGGGATCGTCGTCTCCGCTATGAAGTCTACGAGGGCCTGTGCTTTAATTGCGGTTCTCAGCTTGTACTGGATGTCGAACTCTCCTAGCTCTATGGCCCAATTTACTAGACGACCGGACATATCTGGCCGTTGCAGTATTTTCTTCAGAGGCTGGTCGGTGAGTACGCATACCGTATGTGACTGAAAATATGGCCTCGGCTTTCTTGCCGCCGTCACGAGGGCGTACGCCACTTTCTCCGCCTTTCGGTATCTTGTCTCGGCATCTAAAAGGGTTCGGCTGACGTAGTATATTGGCCGTTGTTGCTTTCCTTCCTCTTTCGTCAGTACAGCTGTAGGACATCTCCGGTGTTTGGCTTTGTCAGCAATGGGGGTGCGGCCAAGTACTCCTTCAATTGCTCGAAAGATCTTTCGCACTCCTCCGTCCACTCGAACCTTTTAGCCCCTTTCAGCGCCTTAAAGAAAGGAAGGCATCTATCGGCAGACCGAGACATGAATCTTCCGAGGGCGGCTACCCGACCCGTCAGCTCCTGGACTTTCTTTACGTTCTGGGGTGACCTCATGTCCCAAATGGCTTGTATTTTGACTGGGTTGGCTTCGATTCCCCTTTCTGAAACGATGAAGCCGAGGAACTTCCCTGAGGTTACTCCGAAGGCACACTTTGCTGGGTTCAGCTTCATGTCGTACCGTCGTAGCACTTGGAACGCCTCTTCCAAGTCTTGGATGTGTCTTTCCGCCTTCAGGCTTTTCAAGAGCATGTCGTCCACGTACACTTCCATGGTCTTGCCGATCAGCCCTTTGAAAACTTTATTCACCAACCTTTGATAGGTGGCCCCCGCGTTCTTTAGTCCGAAAGGCATGACCTCATAGCAGTACAACCCTCCTTCAGTTATGAAGGAGGTTTTCGGGACATCAGCCTCGGCCATTTTGATTTGGTTGTACCCCGAGTATGCATCCATGAAACTCAGCGCCTCGTATCCCGCCGTGGCGTCGATGAGCAGGTCTATCTTTGGCAGGGGGTATGCGTCCTTGGGGCAGGCCTTATTCAGGTCGGTGAAGTCGATGCAGATCCTCCACTTCCCGTTTGCCTTCGGGACCATCACCACGTTAGATACCCACTCCGGGTAATGAATCTCGCGGATGAACCGGGCCTTCAGTAACTTTTCTACTTCCTCATCTATCTTCTTCTGCCTTTCTGGGGTGAACGTTCTCTTCCTCTGCTGCACCGGCTTCTTCATTGGGCTAACGTTCAGGTGATGTTCTATTACCTCTCGGTCGATCCCGGGCATGTCCGACGCCGACCAGGCGAATACGTCAGTGTTGCTTCGTAGGAATGAGATGAGTCTTTCTTGTTGCGGCCTTGGCATGGTAGCCCCAATCTGGAATTGCCGGGTGTCGTCTCCTTCTTCAGCTTCAACTTGCACCAAGTCTTCGGCCGGCTCTCCCCGTTGATAGCTGGCATCATCACGTAGATCCTCTATTGGGAGCGTCTCACCCGCCTTTTCTTTTCCCCAGAGGGTAGTGGCGTAACATCTTCGGGACGTCTCCTGATCACCCCGACACTCCCCGACGCCATTCTTAGTTGGGAACTTCATTTTGAGATGGGGGGTGGAGACGATGGCCTTTAACAGATTCAACCCGACTCTTCCTAGTATGGCATTATACGCTGATGTAATGCTCACTACCAGGAAGTTGATCATCACCATCGCCTGGCGATCTCCGGTGCCAGCTCGAACCGGCAGCTCTATCGACCCTTCCACCTTCACCGGGGTGCCAGAGAATCCCTGCAGCGGGTGTTCGACCTTTTTTAACTTTCCTTCGTCGAGGCCCATCTTCCGGAAAGCTTCGAGGAACAGGATATCAGCTGAGCTGCCGTTATCCACTAAGATCCTCTTCACTTTGCAATCTCCTATAGTCATGGCGATGACCAAGGCATCGTCATGCGGGGTCTGTACCCCTTCCAGATCATCGTCTGAGAAGGAGATGACTGTCCCCGTCTTTGCCTTCTTGTTCGACCATTCTGCCACATGTACGCTCCTCGCGTAGGCCTTCGCCTTCCTGGCAGAGACCGAACTCTCTCCTGCGGCCGGGCCTCCACAGATGGTTGCTATAACTCTTGTTGGGCTCTTGTTCTCCTCTCGAGGCCGGCGTCCATCTTCCTCTGGTGTCTGGTTTCTCCGCTGTTCTTGATTTCCTCTGCGGGCGAGCCCCCCTCTTTCATACCGACCTGCACCATCTCTCCGACGGTTATCTCTCTGGCCAGTGCCTTCTGGAGCCAGCTCTTTCTCCCGGTCTACAAATCTGCCTAAGTATCCCCTTCTGATCATTCCTTCTATCTCCCCCTTGAGATGCCAACAGTCCTCGGTGTCATGGCTGTGGTCTCTGTGGAAGTGGCAGTATCTATCCACATTACGTCTTTCGGGATGTCGCCCCATCTTTCCTGGCCACTTCATGGCCCTGGCATCTGGAGAATCTTTTATCTGCATTAACACCTCTGTTCGTCTTCGGTTCAGGGGTGCATACCTCTCAAACTTCCTCGGTGGACTGGGGGCCCGACTGCGCTCGGACTTTCGTCTTTTTCCTTCTTCGATGGGTTTATCATCAACCCTTAAGGGCCTCTTCCTCGCCGCCTTCCTTTCGACTTCTTCATCTGCCTGGAGGGTTTCTTCCATCTGGATGTACTTATCACATCGCGCCCTCAGCTCGGTCAGATCTCTAGGCGTATGCTTCGCCAGGGACCTCTTCAATTCCTTGTCCTTCACGCCACCTAGCAGGGCCGTGAACTCCTCCTTCGGGTCTAGGCCCCTGATTGTGATCTTTTCTTGTTGGAATCGTTTCATGTAATTCCGCAGCGATTCCCCTTCTTGCTGTTTGACGTTGGTTAGGTTCAACGTAGTCTTCTGGAGGGGCTGGCTACTAGAGAACCCCTTCACGAAGAAGTAACTCAGGTCGCTGAAGCTGTGGATCGACTTCGTCGGTAGTCGGTTATACCACAGCCTCGCCGCCCCCCTGAACGTCAATGGGAGGGCCCGACACATAATATTTTCCGAGACGCGATGGAATTGCATGGCAACCTTAAAGCCTTCCAAGTGATCGACGGGGTCCCCCGACCCGTCATAGGTGTCGTACTTGGGCAGGCGGAAACCGATCGGGAGAGGGTCCCTCATGACCTCGTCAGCTAAGGTCGTATCATTGGTGAGGTCGGGCTCGCGGTTCCCCGTCTGGTTTTCTGCCACCTTTCTGATCTCGTCCTTCAGGTCTAAGATCATCCTCTTTAATCCCGAGTCCTCGGACCTCTGTCTGTCTCCTTGGTGCTGATCCCCATGCGGGTCTCTGGCGGCGCGTCGCGTCCTACTTCGGGGCGCTGGACTCTCCCTTGCTCGGCTTCGAGGATCGCGGTCGGCCCTCGTCGATCCCGTACTGCTTCGGTCTTCTTCTCGAGCCCTCTCGAACTGGACGTGGGTACCTGGGGGTGCTCCCCCGGTCTTATGGGAGACAGCTTTGGAGACCTCCCTCATAGTCTCGGCCATCCGGTTATATTTGTTCTGGAGGTCTTTGAACTGCTGCCTTGTCACGTACTCTTGGGCCGCGGGAGGCTGATGGTCGCTGCCTTCCCGTACTGAATATCCAGCCGACCGCTAGTATCTGACGGACACTTCCCGGTCATCATGACCCCTTTCTCGCCCAGTCTCGGCCGAGGGAGGAAGCTCCCCTGAAGGTTCTTCCCCCATGTCTACGTTGGACGTCGCTCTCGTCCTTCTTCGGTTGTAGGTCCTCCCCACCATTACCGTCGTTCCCGCAGACGGCGCCAATCTGTTGCTGCTAAAAACCCCGCTAGTCCAACCTACACAAACACAGGCGACGGAGGCCCGGAACTTTGTCCGGGGTTAGTCCTTCGACGCTCAAGTCAGGGTCGGCCGCACAGTTCAATAAGGGAGTAATGGTGAGGGTCTCAGAGCTTACCTTCCCCTTTCTTCCGTGCCTTCTTATATAGCTCTTCGGCCTTAGGGTTTTTTTTTCTTCTTCCCTCTTAGAGTCCTACTAGAATACGTCCAACCTTCTGGGGGAATATTCCCCTCATGCAGGCGACGTGATCCCGCGTGATTCTCCGGGCGTGCCTCGGTGATTGAGCGTGCTCGAGTGTGAGTGGTTTCTTGGAACCTTCGTCTGGTGGAGGACACGTGTCCCAGTAGTGACACGTGTCATTGCCCCCCACCGAGAGGTTATTTTGGCTATATCACAATGTCTCTTGCCCTGGGTTTTTTTCTGCTCCTTTGATTTTATCACTTCCCAATCTCCAATGGCCTATGTATTTATTTGTTTCTGGTTCTCTTCTTTGCTACCCTGATCTGATATGGGCTGAAATGGTTCCTCTTGTTTATCCAGACTCCTAATTGATGATACTTTTCAATCTAGTTTTGTTATTAGTGGTAGCTTGTATTACTTCAGTGGAGGTTGTTGGATGTTATGGGTTCTAAAGTTGGGATCATTGTTCCATTGTTTAAACTTTCATATTGTTTATTTCTGTATCTTTTTATTGTTGGAATCTACTGTTTACTTCTTTTTCTCCTCTGAATTCATCCTTTATAATTACATGTTACTAACTCTGTGGATTCCTTACAGATTCAACACATCTTTCACTCTGTCTGTGCTTTTGTTTTCTTTCCGTCCAATATGCTTTGATACAGTTTGTTGTTTTCATTTTTATTATTATTGTTAAGTCATTTGGAATGTGACGAATAATAAATTGACTTTCTTGCCATTAAAAGGGTGAAGAGGGGTATGTATTAAAGGAAAAGGGACAGGTGTTGGATCCTCACATGTACATTCAGGTGAATGTATGTGCAGAGGATCCATTATTGTTTTGTAAAGCTAAAGCCAAATCAATATAGAGATCGTGAGTTTAACCCTCCTCGGAACCTAACTAAGAAAAAAAAAAAAAGAACGGGCTCTTTTTGTAACCAACCAAGGAGCAGGTTTTAAACAAACATTGTTCAATCTCTAGATTTGCTCCTTGTCAACATAATATTCCCTAGGTGGGTACAAGCTTCTGATTAAGCTCCGATGACAAGACCAACAATGACCCCTTCCCCCCGGTGGCCTTGTCCGCCAGCACCCCCTCAAACCTTATCGCCGACCTCCCTCCTCCTTTTGATGACCACCTCTCTTCTCCTCCCTCCTGCCAGCTTCGCTTCCCTCCCACGACTCACCCCTAGACTTCAATCATCACCTCCACCCCCCATACCTCCTCCTCCCCCTCCTTCCTTTGCCGGACATACACTCTTTTTCCACCCTCCTGCTACCCATAACTCCCCTGTTGGCCTCTATCCACCTACCCTTTTAGATTTTGAGATTCAAAAATGGCAAAACAGTGTGGTTGGTTTGTTTCTAGGAAGCAGAACTCCTTTCAACGCTGTTAAATCTTCCTTGGAGAAACAATGGAAGCTAGTCTGTGCTCTGTCCTCGTTTATGCTCGACAATGGGACCTTCATATTTAACTTTGACTCCGAATCTGACAAGGCTTTTTCAGTCGATGGTGGACCCTGGCATGTGGGGAAGAAACCTATTTTTCCGAGACAATGGGACACTCGTCCTTCGTTCACCAGGACAGAACCCTCCTTCATTCCTCTATGGGTGATCTTCCCCTTCTACATACAATCATGGATGGAGAGGATTACTCCTTAACTCGGGAAGTCCAATACAAGTGGCGGCCCCCATCATGCACAATTTGTAAATGCTTTGGACACAAGACTGGGACTTGCAACAATCTCACTCAGTCTGATTAAGCTCCCTCGAGTGAGCATGTTCTTGCTAACGAACTAATCCCCATTGAGAATCTAGCGCTCAATTTTGATTGTCCCCAGGATTATAACTTCTCAGTGAAGGTCACCAAGAAAATTAAAAGGAAAAGACCCCAGAAGGCTCTCATATCGATCTTTGGCACTGGTTTTAATTCCCTTCCAATGAAGCCTCTGTACCCTCGAACCACTGGTCCTCCACCGTCGCCTATCCATCATTCTCAACCCAACCTCCCTGTTCTCACGTGACTGTTGATCCCCTCACTCTTCCTCGTGAAGTTTCTCTCCCTTTAAATCGCCAGGTCGGACTCTCGTTACCTTCTGATCTATTGTCTAACATTCCTAAGCTCAATCTCCCTCCTCTTCTCCCTCTCCCTAACCTCTCTGCCCTTGAACTCCAAGCCTATTCCCTCAACTAAGAACCCTTCTTATTCCAACCTTGTGAACCGGCCCATCCTTGAACCCCCCCTTTTATCCCCTCGAACCAATTTCTTCTGGTTCACTTGCTTAATAAATTCTCTAAATACCCAATGGATCACCCTTTGTACCCAAGTAGCCTTTACAATCCAACCCATCCCTACCCATCCATCACTCCACCTGACCTTACTACCATTATCCATCACCCTAACCCACTGCCTGACCCCTATAGCACTACCCATATCCCTAACCCAATGCCTGACCCACTTAACCTGAGGCCCCCTCTTCGCCCAACTTTGTCTCCGCTCGATCGATTATTGTTGGTCATCTCCCTCGACTGGCGTCGATGTTCACCCCCAATTCTTCTAGTCCCTCCCGGCTTGTCAATTTGCCTTAGCCTGTCATTGCCACGCCTTCTCCGCCTTGTTCGAGTGCTCCACCACCTACCTTTGAGGTCTTTCTTTGCGTTGAGGGCACTTAAACCACCCACTCGATAATTTCGTCGGCCTTGAAAGGCCTCCCCACGACTTGCACCAACTTGATTACCACCTGCTACCTCGCACCTCTGGCCTTAGAAGGCCATAGCACCGCTTCTTCTCTGTTGCTTCCTAAATCTATTTAGGGAATGAGCAGTGGCTCTGGCGCCTACTCTAACTCGACCAACTGCTCTACCTTTGCTCCTCTGACAACCTTTGAAGGCCATGTCAATGCTCCATCTCTACTTCCCTGCTCCTCAGGGTCTGTTTAAGTCACCTCTGATGGCTCCCTCGTCATCCAGCGGGTCTCTGCAGACCTCAACTACTCTCCCTCTTTGTTGCCCTACCCCTCAAGGTCCATTCGTGACAATGTTCTGGCCAGGTCACCATTGAAGGCCCTAAGACTGTCCCTTGTTCAAGAACCTCCTCGGCCATTCACATGTCTATCTCTCATCGCTCTGGACCCTTCATATGCTTTCTATCAATCATCTACGCTCTCAACCTGGCCACTCTCAGGCTTCCCCTCTAGGTTGACCTGCTTTCCTTTGCACCCTTTCTGGATCCAGACCCTGGGGCTTTGCAGGTGACTTCAATGTCACTCGCTATAGCCACGAAAAGCATAGAGGAAATCCTATTGATTCCTCGGTTGTTGATTCTTTCAATTACTGCATTGATGAGCTTAATGTCACTGATCTCTGATGGTTCAAAGCCAAATTAACCTGGCATAACCAAAGATCAGGTAATCTCAAGGTGGTCTGCAAGCTTGATTGAGCCCTTGTTAATGAATCTTAGCTAGACTCATTTCCATCTTCGTATGCTACCTTTAATCTTCCTATAATTTCTGACCACAGTCCCATCTCCATCCATGTACTTCTCTTTCTCTCCTTTGGCCCTAAACCTTTCAAGTTTTTCGACATGTGGGTCTTCCACCCAGACTTCCACCCTCTAGTGCAGAATGGTTGGAACATTCCCACTCCTCACTCTCTTTCACCCCTCTTGGCATTTACCAAAAAGCTCAAGAATGTGAAAGCTTCCCTAAAGCTTTGGGATTCCTCAACCTTTGGGAACATCTCATCTTGGGTTGCTTCTTGTCGTGACATTCTTCACTCCATTTAAGCTAGGCTTCAACAGGATCTCCTAAATCCTGCCCTGGCTGAGGAGGAAAAAGCTACCACCTCTGATTTATCTTTGCGTCTAGACCAAGAGGAATAATTCCTTCGCCAAAAATCTCACATCAAATGGCTTGGGCTAGGAGACTCCAATTCTTCCTATTTCCATCGTTTCCTCAAAGTCAGGAATAATGCCAATGCCATTCCTAAGCTCATCTCCTCCTCTGGGGTTGAGCTCCTTTCCCCTAATCTCATTAAGGGTGAAGTTGTCTCTCATTTTTAGAGACTCTTTAACCCTCCCCCTTCTCCCCCCTCCACCCCTTAACCTCCTCAACAAGTTTGTCCCTGATGACCTTCTTTCTTTCCTCCAATCCATTCCCAGTGATGAGGAAATCTTCTCGGCCATTCTCTCCCGTAACCCTGGTCCTAATGGCTTTAGCATGGGTTTCTTCTCCGCTTGTTGGAACATCATTCGTAATGATCTCATTCATGCGGTGCATAATTTCTTCTTAAACCCTAATCAAATTAGTGGGACTAACCACACTTTCCTTTGCCTTATTCCAAAAAAGGAAGGTGCATAGTGCATGAGTGACTTCATACCCATTTCTCTGTGTAATCTCCTCTATAAGTTGATTTCCAAAATCCTTGCCAACAGGATCCAAAATGTCATTGAATCTCTTAGTAGTCCCAACCAATCCGCTTTTATTGCTGGAAAGAGCATCTCTGATAACATTATCCTTTGCCATGAGATTGTTCGCGGTTTTGACCACAGGTCTCACTCCTCAGTTGCCCTCCTCAAGATTGACATCCATAAAGTGTTCGACATGATTGGTTTGGACTTCATTTCTAATGTCTTGACTCACATGTCCTTCCTAGCCTCTTTTGTCCATTTGATCCACACTTGCATTTCCTCTTGTTTGAGATTTAAAAGTAACCCCAAGCGTATGGATCAGTGTAGCTAGCGGGTCGAACAAAAGGAGAGTAGCCACTTTATTTTTGGCTTCTTTTAGTAATGCGTAAGTGAACTAATTAATTATGGTGATCTACTTCTAACTACCGCGCTAAAGCACATGCATCTAAAAGCGTCCTAACCAACACATGTAGGAATTTAAATACTTCAAACCACGTAGATAAAAAGTGAATAACTGAAAGTAAAAGTATTGAAATAAAAATAAATAAAATAAAAAGGGGAGTAAAGTTAAAGAGAGGCACACAAGTAGGTTTTTCTACTTAGCCCGAGAGATGATGCATCATAAATAATACGAGCTTCCCTACTTAACTAGAGAGTACTCTTACAAGGGCTTTTCTAATTGGCTTTAGGCAAAGGGATGCAATATAAATAATCAAAGTAAAATGATGGTTCCATGGCTAGAGAGGGGCAAAGCCAACTCATGCATCTAGCTAAGGACCTTGGGGGAAAGGGAAAGCATCAAAGTAAAAATTGAAAATTAAAATCCTAAATTAAGAATGAATGGGTAGTAGGATGAGGGAATGAGAGGGGGGATGAGAAGACTTATGTAGAAGCTTACCTACCTAAACATCAATACTTGAACTTGAAAACTTGGTCAATTTGAACTACCAGCCCTAAAAACTAGGTTTGTAATAAACCAAATTTGAAATTGCTAGGCCTGGAGAAAACAAATCTTGAAGATAAACGTGAACTTGAACAAAGATGCTTCAAAGCTTGGGTCTTGTCACCTAGATCTAAGCATTGAACTAGAGAATTAAAATTATTACAACTTAAATAACTTGAATAACATGAACAAATAAACATAAAAGACTTTGCATTAATTTAACGAAACCAAATCACAAAAAGTGTTTAAAGCAAAAACCAAAAGCTAGAATTAGAACTAGAGCTAAAGCACAATGAAAACTAGAGAAAAATAGAAGAAGAGAGGGATAAGAGGACTAGAGAGAACACCCTCCTTGCTTAGGACAATCCAATTCTATAGGGAAGAGGGCAAAGAGAGGAGAACGAATTGGTGGGTCCCTCTTGAAATTATGTGTGATGAGGTGGAAATAGGAAAGAAGAGTAAAAAAAGAGAAAATGGAGATATGGGAGAGAGTCCAACTATTTGGGTGATGAGGTGGAGGGAGGAGAGGGGAGAGAAAATATGAAGTAGGGAATCTCCAACGATTTTACTTTCTTTTTTCTATTTTTTTTCTCTCTACTTCAAACTTACGCACAACCTCTTGGGAGATTTTTTTCATTCCTTCTTTGATTGATTTGGACATCTTCTAATTTAATGGAAAATTCCATCCATGCCCCTTGTGCTTTAAGTGGGTGGAAAATAAGAGATCAACAAAATCTCCTAAAAAATTAGAGAGAGAAAGTCTTCAATGCACAAGGGGAGGAAAGAGAGTGTGTCCAATGCCTAAGGTGTCCCTCCTACTTTGTTGGCATCTAGAATATTCTCTTGTACCCCTGGGACAGCTGCAGAAGGGTTGGGCTTGTATCTCGGTTATGTTCTGGTCTACTATTTTTCTTCTGACCCGAAAAGAATAATCACGTGTACGGGTGTCTAAACGAGTGTGTACTTTTAATGCAACACATCCATCTTGCTTAGAATTTTGTCCTCTTCATAGTCATGAAAAGAAACAGGACCTCTTTATGTGTAAAAATGGAGATATGACGCCCAATAGTCCCTAAGGCCTTTAAAATACAAAACCTACAAAAAGTGAGTAAAACCCATGATAGCTCCATTCTAAATATGTAAAATATAAGCTTTTTACCCTAAGATTTCACACATAAATGTGCTCATCACCTCCCCTCGTTTCTCTGTCCTTGTGAATGATAGCCCGACTATATACTTTTCCTCTAGCCGTGGTATCCGTCAAGGTTGCCCCCTCTCCCCCATCTTTTTTTACTTGTCTCTGGAGGTTCTATTCCGCTCCATTCAATCTACTACTGACCTTCATCTCCTTTCTCCCATTCCCAAATGCAAATCCCTCCTCTCCCATTTGGCTTTCGTTGATGACATCATGATCTTTTTCAAGGCTGATGCTCTCTTTATCACCACTATCATGGACTCCCTCCATGCCATTGAGTCTCTATCGGGCCTCAGCATCAACCTTCTTAAACCAATATGTTCCTCTTTGGAGTTTCTCTTGATGTCAAAGTTGTCCTCCTAGGAATCTCGGGTATCCCATTGGGCTACCTACCTGTTAAATATCTGGGGCTCCCCCTCATTTCCTCCATGTTGTCTTCCCACATTGTACCCCATTGCTTAATCAGCTTAGGAAGAAGATCCGGCTCTAGAAAGGCAAGCTCCACTCCGACGCTGACCGCCTCATTCTCATCAGATCGGTGCTCCAGTCCATGTACCTTTATTTGTCTAGCACCTTTGTCCTTCCTGTCTCTGTGATTAAGTCTTTTGAGAGTCTTCTTTGCTCTTTCCTCTAAAAAGGTTTTGACTCCTCTAAATTCCTTTGGCCTCTCAGTTGGAAGAAGGTTTTGCATTCCAAAACCTGTGGGAGGGCTTGGAATTGGAAGAATCAAGGATGCCAACTCAGTGGGTGTCCTCAAGCTCATCTAAAAAATTATGTCCAAACACAAAAGCATCTAGGTTAAGTGGATCCACTCTAGATTCCTGAAGCACAACTCCCTCTGGACAACCCCTTCCATTCCCAGTGCCTCTTGGATCTGGAGAAAAAATCTTGATCATAGACCCTTTTCCCTTTCTGGCATCTGCTCCATTGGAAATGGTCAGTCCACTTCTCTCCAGAAAGACCCTTGGCACCCTTTGGGCATTCTCTCCCATCTGATATCTCCCAAAATCATCTACTCCTCTGGTCTTTCTGTAACGCATTGGTCTCCTCTATCCTTTCCCCCTCGGGTTGGTCCCTCCTCCTCTCAGCCTCCTCTTCCTTTCCCCCTCGGGTTGGTCCCCCCTCCTCTCAGCCTCCACTTCTTAACCTCTGGGCCTCCCTCCCTCCTCTCCCCTCGTCACAGAGGAAGAGAAGATAAATGCAGCTGGCTCCCCTCCTCCACTGGGATCTTCTCCTCTGCCTCTGTTTGGTCCCACATCTGTACCTCTTCCCCTGTTGTTCCTTGGCATAAGTTGGTCTGGTCTAAAAGCCATATTCCCTATCACAGTTTCACCCTCTGGCATTGCCTTTCTAATTTCCTCCCTACCCAATTCTTCATTATCCACCACCAGATTCCTGTTAATCCTTTTTGTTGTCTCTACCCTCAGGGTGTGGAGAGTATCCCTTATCTTTTCTTCTCTTGCCCCTTATCTTCCTCTTTCTGGAAGCATGTCTTCTCTAAGTGCTGGCCAGCTAGGAGACCCATCCTTCCCTTTCTTAGGGAATGGAACTTAATCGGCATGACCTTCTCGGGCTCCTCTATCTGTGACATCGTCGGTAAATTGGCTTCTCTGCAACTACCAATCCCTTATGGATGGAGCACAACATTTGTAGATAGACCCCCAAATCTCGCTTTCTGGATAAGATTTGGAAAGTTATCTACTTTGATGTTACTTCCAAAATTTATACCCTCTATAGCCGCCCTGTCACCAACTCCCTCTGAAACACCCATGTCATCACTTCTTGAAACTTAAGGGTGGATCTCATCCCTCCACCTGATGTCATCATGGACTTCCCCCCCCCCCTTTTCCTTAGTTAAGGCCTTCACCTCCTCATCTCGAGATGATTTTGGTCATTAATTTGGATGTTATATGGGCTTTAGTTCTATTATTCTGTTTCCTATTCGGTTTTAGTTTTGGTTGCCCCCTTGGGTTGGCTTTTCCTTGTTGGCTTAAGCTTTCTCCTCCCCCCCTCTTCCCTTTGTATATTCTTCCTCTTGCTTGGTAATGAATTATTTATTCATAAAAAAAGAAAGAAAAAAAAAGACATTGTAATTGGACATTAAAAAATCTAATAATATAATTTTACAATGAGAGACACAATTCATGTGCCTTAAACCCCATCCTCTGCCCCACCTCCATTCTTGGCCCTTACCCTCTCCTCCCCTACCCCTGTGCCTCTGCAACTCAACTCCCCCCAACCTTCTATAGCCTCCTTCGACCCTACCTCCCATTAACAAGATTTCTGTCTTGATGTGTTCTCCTCGGCAGAGTCCATGTTTATGGGTGATCTTCCTCTTCCACCACAAAGTGTAGAAGGGTAGTCGTTCCACCAGTGTAACTTGCATTATTACTCAATTACTCTGTTTTCTAATAAAATTCATAAATAAAACATTATCCGATAAATTGAATTCTGCCACTAAATGGTTTCACGCCGTACCTTTCATAAGACCCTAGAACCAGAATTTCCCATAAGATCAACTATTATTGTAGTGTTGAACTGAATGATGTTGTAGATTCTTACTTCCTAGCTACCTACAAGTTGAAGAACTAATATTAGAGCCGATCGCTGTGAAAGGCTCTCTGAAGCTCAAGTTAGAATTGGTGATGAAAAGAAAAAAATCGCTATTGAGCTCCGAGGGTTTAAAATTGCTTACCTTCCTTCTTTACTCCGGCCCCCTCTTATATCGTAATTTTGAGCATCCTCGTTGGCCTATGGGTCCCTTTCCTATATCCTCCGGCCCTATCAAAGCGTTCTTTATTCTGTCGTTAGTCGTGTTGTGGTGGTTAATCTCCTCATGAGCACTCTTAGATCCTAATGGTTAACCCATGGTTATCATTGGTTAAGTAACCAGAGCTATAATAGTTAACCTGACTATGGTCAATCTTGATTGTGTTAACCGCCTGACCTTGGTTAAGTTCGTTAGCTTGGGGGTCAAGCTTAAGGGTGGCCGCCAAATACCAGTGACACATAGGTCTAGGATGAGAAGTTTTATGTGTGGCGAATGATAATCTGATCAGCTAGGAATCTGTTAGTTTGTTCACGCTATTGGACCTTCTGATTATGGTAATGGAGCCTCACGCTATTGGACCTTCTGATTTCTAGGCTACCTACTTGTCTGGTCGTCTGTTCACGCTATTGGACCTTCTGATTATGGTAATCGAGCCTCACGCTATTGGACCTTCTGATTTCTAGGCTACCTACTTGTCTGGTCATCTGTTCATCTGATCTTGTACTCATCCTGAGGGTCCGGTCCTTATGAGTTTGGTCTACACCCTTGGATCCCCTAATCACATATTCGTCGGATCTCGGCTACCTCTAGGTCATAGATTTTAGGCACAAATTTCGGGCATGTGTCACCTTCCCATTGGTTGATGATACTATGGCATATCAGGTGCTTCCACTCTTATAGAGTTCCAACGAATAGACAGCATTAGAAGCGTCTACTTAGCTTTTCCCTCCTTTTTCCTTTTTCAAAGTGATGGTGTTAATGCTTTCCTGTAGTGCCATATTTGGGTTTTCGGGTTGTCAAGTCATCATGTCATGGGGTTCCAAAGGTTCGGTCACTAGGATATCCACCTGTTGCATCTCCTTTGGATGCATGTGCAAAGGTATGGCTTCCACTTCGGTAGTTCTTCTCTAAGCACGTGGTTCGTCTTCCTTTTTCATTATATATATACACAACAATGGGATAATGACCATAGTGTCTGGATTGATCTTCGTATTACTCTTTCACTCTGTCTTTCCTATGGTGACAGTGCGAGCATTCATTGATCGGTCGCGGTGCCAATTTGCCCTACACTTTCTCAAACCAATAAGTTATATTTCTCCTATTTTCCTTTCCTTTCTGTCATCATGGTGTCTGCAACCACCTCTTCTTATTCCGGCGACACCAGGGGTTTCCTCCTCACGATGTTACTCATGGCTTGGTAAAAGTGGGCATCAGGAGACCGCCTCGCCCAAAGGTTAACTGTAAGATTACCCTTGGGGATTTCGACAAATCAGATCTGACCCTCGTGGTTAACAGTGAGAGAGTTAAAAAGGTTTAGGGAGGTTTATCACATCTCAGAATTTGTTTTGCTCAGGCTTATAAAAGCTTAAGGGACGGCTAACAATAGTGGAGAGGTGAGGCGTGATTTTATAAACACGCTCTCATGAGCTATCTTCGGTTCCCTGTTCATGACTTCTTATCATGGGTGCTTTAAAATTATAGGGTTGTTCCCGTGCAACTCCTGCCCAGTGCTTAAAAGGTCATTCTTGCCATTGTCATTGGGTGTTGTCAGTTGAATAGGGCTCCCACCTTTGGAGTGTTTGTAAACGTTTATGTTTTAATCACCAACCATAGATTTTCGGGTTGGTTCCACTTTACACGTAGAGGTAGGAAAGACTTGGTTTTGGACAGTATGCCCACCTTGATCCATAGGTGGAAGGATAAGTTTCTTGTTTGCCAAAGACTCGAGGCCATTTAGATTTCCCACCTTCTGGTTGGTAGTGAACACCCATAGGGGGTAATATGGCTCTAGCAATGGGGGATGTGGATGTTAAAACTCATAGGCTATTGAAAATTCTAGTCCATGTGGTGGTTAGTACTGGGACCTCAGGCGATAAGGTTCTAGGGATGTGTGGCCTCAGTCCTAGTAAGCTTCTGTTCGCGTCTCTATTCTATTCTCTATTATCTTTGAGTCATTGCTCCTGTCCTCAAATGTTCTTTGCCTTGTTTGTCTCCTATGAATTGATCGATCGGAGCCTTCTACTAGAAGCTTTGGGTGAACGGGAGTCGGAGGATGCTGGAGAGGACACTGGGGAAGATGCTAAGAGGGTCTAGTCTAAGGAGAAGGTTTCTTTGTCTTGCCTTCAATCACAGCGTGAGAGGCTGTTTCCCCAGGGTTTGTGGTTGTGCAGGATGAGGATTCTAGGTCCTCCTCTGACTAGCTCACCATAACTTCTTTGGTGGCTATAAAGTGTGGTCGTCAGGAGAGGAAAGGTGGCCCTAGTAAAAGGAAGAAGAGTGTGGCTATTGTCGTTCCCCATAATGTAGTTGATGTTGGGTTTCCTCTGCCTGTTCCTCATGCAGTGTGTCTTCTGGTGTGGTAGTCTTTTCCCTTTCTCCCGGGGCAAACAAACGAGGTGAGGCATCTACGAGGAAAGAGGATAAGGGTAAGGGTTCAATTTTCCCCTCTGCTGATGATCATGCTCGTCCTGTCGTTGAGGGCTTCTTTAATCCACAATATGGGGTTACAAGCGAGCAATCCGTATTTGAGGACGCAAAAGTGGCACATGCTATTGTGACCGAAGGTGTCCTTCCTCGAAACAAGACGCATTTGGCCATCCTCCCTTTTGGCAAACTAATGGACATGGGACACAACCAGTTAGTTGGGGTACATTTCCTTGTCTTTTTCCTGTTATTGAGGTTCTTTGAGTGTCTTCTTCTTATCGATGGTATCTTTTTCTTATCATTAGGGTCAAGTGGTGTTTGGTGAGGATCTCACGAGGGCTGAGTATTATCATAAGTCCGGAAAAGAGTTCAACCGTAGATACAAAGTGAGCAAGAAGGCTTATTAGACGTTACTTGTAGAGTGCGAGAGGTTGAGGGTGGCTAAGGCGGCCTTTAACTTCTGTGGCTACGGCGAGGCAGCTTGAGTATCTTGCCATAAAGGGTACAATGGAGGATTTGCAGAAGTCATCTCTTGCCACCACTAAGAAAGCCCTGGCCGTGGAGGAGAGCTCTTGAAGGCGACCAATGAGATCGACACTCTGTAGAAGACCTTGGCTATCAATACTCATAACAACAAGTTCTTAAACGAGCAGCTTAAGAAGACAGTCAACTAGGCTTGCCGTGAGGTTGTTGCCACCATTGAAAAGTACAGGAAGTCCCAAACTTTCAAGAGGGATGTGACCAAAGCTGGAGTTGATTGTTACCTTGTTGGGTTGGCTATGCTGCGAGAAGAGCTTGAGAAGGTCCATCCTGACTTTAGCTTCAGCATGCTCGTGAAGGAGTGGGCAATGTTGGAGGCATTGAAGGCTAGGGAGGTGAAGACGAAGGAGGTTGAGAGGGGTAGCAAAGGAAGGAGGCTGAGAAGACAGCTACTACCTCCTTTGGAGCTGGAGCTCTCCCTCTGACCCAATGTAGACAGCTCCTTCCGCGCAACTGGAGTGGAATGAGGTTCCTGTTTCGGTGGGGTAGGTTGTTGAGGTTGTCTAAAGAGCGATCCTTGCCTAAGATGTTCGCTCTCTTTAGGATTCTGTTCCTATTCAAGATGCCACTGCTGGGCCTGTGGAATAGTTTTTAGAGGAATCTTCTGACGAACCTAAGCTTCAAGTAATTTCTTCTAAGCCCAGCGTTCTAGTGCCTGCACCATGGCTTTCCCCTCAGCTTGTAGCCATTAAGCAAGAGTTTGTGAAGAAGTCTGGTGTTGAAGCTCTGAGTCATCCTTTTTTGTCTCCCCTAGCCTAGTGACCACTGTTATTGCTAAAGGGGCAGTTAGTTTAGTTCCCAAAAGGGATGACCTGAAGGAACGCGTTGACTAAGGATTCCACCTCTTTTCCCTTTTAAGTCTTCTTTTGTTGGCTTGTTTGATGTTGGCCTCTTTTCTTGAATGTTTATGTAATCTCATGTGTAAATTTTCTCTTTAAAGAGTGGAATGTCTTTTGTAATTTCTTTTTACAAAATCTTCATCATATAGTTTTTTCCCTTTTTTTCTTTTTGTAACATTCTTCTTTGAATGTCAATTTCTCTTTCAAGTGTTTTTTCTGGTTGACTATAGTTCTCTTCCTGGTCGGCCTCCCTTCTCTTGGAGGAGGGAAAATGAGGATAGGCGAGCCAAATCCTGGTCGACCCCTCTTTTCCATGAAGAAGGGGGAGCCAAGTCTTGATCGAACCCTCTTTTCAGTGAAGAGGGGAGGGCTAAGTTTTTCGCTTGGCTCTCTGTCTGTTAGGGGCAAATGTACTCTTCTTCTATTTGACTGGCTATCTTAACGGTTCGACGCTCAACTTGTGTTCGATCTCCCTCCTGTCTATCCTGGAATATCTGTGGCCGACCACACAAAGACATTGTTGTTGGCACGAAGGAACTTGATCAACTCCCTCTGCTTGTCTCCTTCGATCGAAGCCCCGATCTGGAGCTGGGTCACATTATCTCCCTCTACCAGGTCTATTTGGGCCAAGTCCTCAGTTGCCTCCCCTCTTCGGGTGGTAACTTCTTCACTGTGGTCATCCACCTCTACCATCAGTGTTTCTCCACATTTGTTCTTTCCCCTTAGGGTGTTAATTTAGAATCGTCTGGACTCCCTTTAGTCCCCACTGCATTTGCCTACCCCATGCTTAGTCGGGAATTTCATCTTTAGGTGATAAGTGGATACAACCGCTCTAAGACCACTCAATCTTGGTCTTTCTAAGGTTACGTTGTATGCGAATGCAGTATCTACCACTAAGAAATTCACCATGGTGGCCTTCCTCTGCTCACTGGTCCTTGCTCTTATTTGTAACTCAAGTATCCCCTTGGGGACCACAGGCACACCCGAGAACCCATACAACGGTGTGTTGATGGGCTTCGGCTTCTCTTCCTTAATCTCCATCTTCTTAAAGGCCGACCAGAATAGGATATCCACATAACTACCATTGTCCACTAAGATTTTCCTACCGAGAAGGCCCCTACACCCTACCCTTAATGTAATCACAACTGCTTCATCACGGGGAAGTCCGCTCCCATTAGGTCATCGTCATGGAACATGATTTTAGGTCTATCCATGCCCTTTTGGCAGGTATGCAGCGAACATTTTGTTCATAGGTTTTTCTTGATGACCGGGAGTCTCCTCTAGCAACTGGTCCTCCATCGATAGTCGATATTGTTGGCGTATGATGTCTTGTATTCCGTCGCAGTATAATCCAGGGAGTATTAGTGTAGCACCTAGACAGGCAGTTATGGACTTTCCGGATTAGGGTTTTTTCGCTATATATTTGTAGCGAGGGTTTTTTTCTCTGTAACGCAAGCAATACTGAGAGGTGTGAGGACGAGCGTTGGAACCCTATTCTCCATTGATAGTGAAGCATGATCTCATCTCACCGGGGACATAGGCAACCTTGCCGAACCTCGTAAATCCGTGTGCATTGTTTGTTTTGTTTTCCATTATCTTCTGCATCATTTTAGGGTTGCATTTCTACAGATATGACTAGGACAAGGGAGTCTCCCTGCCTTACTCCTGATCAGCCATCATGGTCTAGTGGAGGTGTTCTTCTGTTTCTCGCTCCATGCCATAGGGGAGCACCTCATGGCAGGGATGTCCCTTAGTCGATTTGACCTGCTCGTCTACCCCATCTCTTTAGTCAATGAATCTCTGGTGGTGTCCTCTTCTGATAAGGCCCTCGATAGCCTGCTGTAGTTCCTAGCAGTTATACCGGGTGTGGTCGTGGTCTCGATGGTAATCGTAGAATTTTCTACAATCACAGAGCTCTGACGGTGCCTTCAATCTCCTTGGGCCTCTGAGGCAATCCCTTTCATCAGCACTGATCTGTATAAGGATTTGAGACTTGCGTTGGGTGAGTGGTGTGTAGCCGCCATATTCTTTTCTCGAAGCTCCACAGTCTCCATCATCGAGTGCTTTTCACAGTTTTCCCTGTCTTTGTCTCCTTTGTGAGCATCTTTCTTCTTGTCTCCAGAGCTTCTATGGTTGGCCATTATTTCCTCAACATTGATGTACTTCCAAACCTTTTATTATAGCTTAAAGAGCGTAAGTTATCGTGTTGAATACCGTTTTGGAGTGCCATAAGTTCCACGGTTGGATTAAAATCCTTCACTTTCAATTTCTCCAAGTTAAACCGGCACACGAATTGCTGCTGGCTATCACTAGGATGGTGCTTCATAGCCATCAAACTCGCCAAGGTCTTTTGACGCATTCTACTCCCCATGAAATTCTCCAGAGACATCTTACTTAGTTGCTTGAAGTTGCATACAGAACCTTATTGGAGTCGAGAAAACCAGACCATTATTGGCCTCTGTATCAATGCAGAAAATACTATGCACAGTATCAGGAATTGGATCCTTGTAGTAATATGATGGACTTGTACACCTGGAGGTGCTTCTGGGGGTCTTTCATCCCATCATACAGCTAGAAGACTAGTATCTTAAAGAACATTAGGAGGGGAGTTCTCACGATTTCTTCAGACAAAGGAGATACATGCCCGCCCCCTTTTGCTCCTCTCACTCACCTAGGACCTGATCCACCTTCGCTCGCAACTCCCTAAACTTGTGATCCATTTGTCTTTGTTTTTTCTTCACTGGCAAGCACATCTATGCACTCCTCTCCTGTGGCTGCCTTCTAGTGTAGCAGACGTGCCTACCGCTTGGTATTCGGTTGTTGACCCCTCTTGGGCATTTCTTTGAGGAAACCTATTGTGGCTATGCTGGTGCGAGCTATCGTTAGCCAATATAGAAATGTTAGAAAGGGGTTTCTGGCGATCCCCCTAGTGGCTCTTATCCTCCTCTCGTGGTGGGGCCTTTCCTAGGTTCTTTGAGACATCCATCATCACCCTGGTGAGGAGCTCAAGCTCTTTCTATAGTGCATTGAACCGTTCTTCTGTGATTGGCGGTTGCGCTAGGGGAGGGGCTGATTGCTATACCTTCAAGGAGCATGTATTGTCCTTAACCAACAGATCCTACTCCATCTTGTCTTTGGCCTTTTGGTGATCGTTTGGCAGTGTTGAGGGTAGGGGATAAGGACAACATCCTTGAGACTTTCTTGAATACATCTTAGCTCCTCGCACCATCTTGCACACTTTGAACCCTCAGTTGGCTTCCATTCCCA
This sequence comes from Macadamia integrifolia, assembly GCF_013358625.1. Taxonomy (NCBI): domain Eukaryota; kingdom Viridiplantae; phylum Streptophyta; class Magnoliopsida; order Proteales; family Proteaceae; genus Macadamia; species Macadamia integrifolia. Next base: position 39,570,453 of record NC_056562.1, on the reverse strand, counting down.
TAGACAGTGCCAATATTATACTGTAAATTCTTGCCTCCTCACTACCTGTATGTCACAAATGAAGAACTAATCCTAGAGCCGATCTCCAGGAAAGGCTCTCTGAAGCTCAAGTTAGAACTGGTGACGAGAAGGGAAAAACCACTCCTGAGCTATGAGGGTTCAATATTACTTACCTTCCTTCCTTACTCAGGCCCCCTCTTATATCGCATTGGCAAGCTTCCTTGTTGGCCTATGGATCCCTTTCCCGTATCCTCTGGCCATGTCAAAGCGTGCTTTATTCTGTCCTTATTCATGCTGAGGTTGCTGATCTCCTAATGAGCACTTCCAGATCCTAATGGTTAACCTTAAAACAACTTTAGAGCAATCCCTCACGATTTTAAAATGCATCATCTGAGCTATCAAAGTACATAATGGAGAGATAGTGTCCTCTTTGGACCCACATCATGTCATCATCTAATAACAACATCATCTGAGGTATTAAAGTACATAGTGGAGTGATAGTGTCATTTTTGGACCCACATCATGCCATCATCTAATAACTTCTTAACCCTTAAGTCTCATTTACTCATTTTTTTTGGTTTTATCTCTTAACATTTTTTTTAAACACGTTATGACTATATAAGGGGGTAGATAAAGGTTATCGATTAGTCCAATCTCTTTCCTTGATCAATGTGAGACTAAAAACTTTGTCTCGTTAACGTTTTTTCTATTTTTTTATCCAACCTACGAAAATCAACGGATTTGAGTTATTATTTCTTGAGTGTGCCAACTCCACTCATCGGTAAGAGAAAAAAGACTGACGGGGAGAGGGTTTTACCTTATGAATTAGTGATGCCAACAAGGTGTGAATTTACCAGAATGTCGGGAGTGGAACAAGTTGGTCCACAACCAATTGGATTTGCTGAGTGCTGACGATGCGTCAAACCGATGGCTTTCAAATTTCCACGACAAGCGCCCACAATGCCACCTCACTTCCCGCAACGGCAGTGGAGGACAAGGAGTCATACAAAGCGACTTTTGAGGTAGAGAATGACTATTGAGTAGGGAAGGTCAAGGTTGGTAATGTGTCATGCCATCGACACCACCAAAGTAATAGAAACGGAGACAGTGGAACAGGAAACGTGGTCATCTGAGTTACTGTCACCAACGGGGTTCTTCCTCCGTTCTCATCTCGTTCCCCTTTAAATCGGTTTAAGCCAAATCAGGCCAAGTGTCTCTTCTCCAAGTACGTTCAAAAAGTAAACTAACTGGGCTAAATAAAGTAACAATCTCTTAATCATTATTCGGTGCTTACTTTAGTAGTTCGAGTGGGGCTGGGGTTAAATTGGTGTCTTTGTTATGATTGTATCGTTGACTTTATATTTGAAAGTTTTTTTCTTCCTATTTTCATGGATAAGCATGGATTTGCTTCACAGTATCCTGTCGGGTATCAACTAGTTCCACCGATACCGATATCATTTTATGTATCGATATTAGGTAATATATTTTCCCCGAAGATATTCATACCATCTTTTTTTGAATGTCAACCAAGTATCGATATTAGTATCAACCAATATCGATTCTAAATCAGTGGATCCAATACTGATTCCTAAAACTAATGTCTCGTGGTTTGTCATGTAAAAATATTGAAAAGGGTTAAAAAAAATTTACGTTAATTTATAATT
>NC_056562.1:39563789-39566289 GCF_013358625.1 Macadamia integrifolia | reverse complement strand
AAATAATTTGTGATCATGAACTAATCAGTATGATTTTCATTGCATTGTGTCTTTTGAGCTTTGATTGGACCTAGAGATGTCTATTGGTGGTCAGTTTCATAATCTATTAAGGTTTATTCATTGTCTTAGCCATAAACAGTTTATAAAATCGAAATTGAAGAGGTGATAGAAGCCTCTGATTTGTGTTACTCCTTTTGGCCATGTATTGGTCATTTTTGGCTGAAAATGATGTTGTATGAACAATAATGGGATTTCTCAAGGACAAACTCCTTTTGGTTCCTTTTCTTGGAAGGAACATCAGGAGAATTCCAGTTAATTTAGATAGGTAAGTAACAAAGCCACAACCTTGAGTTCCCATTCATACATCTATGGAAGGGACCAAGAAAGTGGCTATGTCTACATGATGTTGTAGAGATGTTCTTGACTGGATCCACAATATAGAGAATTTTTTTTAATTGGCATCGATTAATTGAAGGTCATAAAAGTTCAGTTTATAGAGATTTTCATTAATCGGCATTGATCAATTGAAGGTGATATAAGTTCAGTTTATGGAGAGTTTGTTTAGTTGGCATTGATCAATTGAAGATCATAAAAGTTCTAATTAGAGTTGCAAAAGTTAGGGGTACAGCCATTTAGTGTAGAAACTCCAAAGCACCAAAATTGGAATGCTCATATTATTTCAATCGTTCATTAATTTTGATCGTTTTCTTCTACTTTTTTTGATGATTTATTTATAGTAATTCCTCTCTCTCTCTCTCTCTCTCAAATTTCTATATTCTCTCTCCCTAATTGCTCCGATGAATCCCCTTCCTTTCTTTGTTTTAAATTCTCTTCATGAGGAAACTTTATTCATTCCTGCAAAACTGCGGCATACTTCCATCTTTGATTCAACTTTCTTTCTGCAACTTAGAAAGGCTGACAGCTAGAAAATGATTCAACTTCATTTCTACAACTCAGACTGGCAGACTGCCTACAAAGTAAAAGTGAAGAAATCTGACTTCCATAGGCAACTCTCTCTCTCTCTCTTACACACACACACACACACACACACTCTATTGGGTTCTTAAAAAATTGAGTCGCTCTGTTTTGTGTACCAAATTCAGTCTCTCAGCAAGAAAGAATGTATGTGTACGAGAGATTTATCAGCTAGAAAGGAATTCTGAGGGTTTTATTTGTGCCAATGAGATTTTATCCATGCTTGAGTTTGCCGTGAATCCCATTTCTCAGTTAAACATCTTAGTTGAAAATGGCTCACGGTCCAAAAGTTCATCATTGGGTTTTGAATTGACAATGACATCTATCTTCGGGTGCAGAATCTGAACTAAGTCAAGTCTTTTGGAACAATAGGAGTTTTATTCAGTTTGGAGAAAGTGAAACAGATTTGGATTATTTTGACTGATTTTTCGGTACTTGTGTTTCTATGATTTAGTATTTCGTCTGCGGGTTTAATTTTAATTGCACCTAGGTTTACATTGGTAGGTACCTTTAACTGCTAAAGTTGTTCAAGCAGGTTCATCCACTTACTAAAACGTCAACTCCTATGGTTCTGACCATTGAGCGTAACATAAAAAAATATATGGTGAGTGAATATAGACTAAGAAAGAAGAAAATTTTTTCATTGGTGGTGTGCTAGAGATTTTTTTTTTCCAATTTATTGTAGTTCTACCCCATCATCCTAATCCCTCTCTATTTTAAAACATGTTGATCAATTATGCCAAGAATATGAAATGTATGATTTTTTTAGTATTAAAAAGGGAACTAATCAATGATTATCTAGGATTCTAGCCACAGTTTGTTGTGATCCTGATCTTTATTACAATGATATAATAGCTTAGACAATCTTTTTATATAAGTGGATCTTGTTAATGCCTTCTATTGTATTTGCTCCACTGTCACAACTTTAGGATATGATGATAAGAGCTTCTCAACTGAATTAGGGCGTGTGTTTGCTGTGCTTTGGATATTGAAAAATACTATTTCCTTCACTCAATTCTTTTTGTACCTATCTGAGTTGAAAAATTGGATATTGTCGATGCCTCCTACTGTATTTGCTATGTTTATGGATACTGCTTGTCCTGCATCTCTTACACATCTGTCTCTTAATGATGTGCTTCTATCAACTTCATCATTTAACTTGTGCAAACGGCTGAAAAATAGTTTAATGATTTTAGTGAAGGGGGTATTTTGGAGGATCGGTTTTGTCATAGAACTCCCTCTTCTTTTCCTCCTTAAGATTTAATCACTGCATGCACTATTCAATTTCTAGCAAAATGGGTAGTCTGCATTAATAGTTTTTCTTATTATTTGTTGCTTTTCTTTTCTTTACTGAATCACTGAATACTCTCTTTGAGTAGATCGAGTTTATAATTTCTTTTTCCTTGCAATATGTCAAAAGAAACACAACCCCAGAAAAAATAAAACCTGAAAAAAGAAGGTAAAAGGAAAGAAAAACTAGACCAAAATTTGTTATAGGTCTACCCTTTTTTTTTTTTTTTTTTTT
>NC_056562.1:39558552-39563763 GCF_013358625.1 Macadamia integrifolia | reverse complement strand
GTGGGGGGATGAGAAGGATGTTTAACCACATTTATATATAACTACATTATATGAGTTAATTAATATCCATTGTATTTTGTTGTTCATTTGTGTCTGAAGTGAGGATGGGTAAGCTTTAATTGCTGCCCAAATGTATTCATGCATTTATGTATTTGCATGGGCTTTTGTTTATGTATATTCTGATTCATTGCATACATTGCAGCTTGTGCTTTTAGGTAAGGGTGTTAATCGGTTCGGTTTCGGTTTAAACGATGTGGATCGGTTCGGTTCATATTTATTTGACTAAAACCATAACCACACCATTTACTAAACGGTTCCACTTTCTAAAACCGTGACCGTTTAGTAAACGGTTTCGGTTTCCACAGTTTCTAAATGGTGTCTATTTTACGGTTTGTAAAACGGTTCACAATCGGTTTGTTATAACTTGCAACCATCTCTAAACTGAAGATCATAAGCTTATCAAAAAATAATTGGCAACCACAAATAAGAGATTTTATATTAACGATGGTATGTCTTAATTTGATAAATCTAGAGCTATTTCTTTGCATGGTCATTCTCAAACATTTATAACTAATATAATACAACATCCAAATCCAGCCATCTACAGCATAAAATATTAAAATGATAGGTCATTCAGCCAAAACACTCCATCTATAATAATATAATAACATAGTAACATATATGGAATATAAGTTCATGATCTAAAGCTTAAACTTGAATTGAATTGCAATAAATCATACCAAAGCAGGATGGGCACTTAATTTAATTGTTAATTGTTATATGGATTACTGCCCCTTCTTTATTTAATTATTATACGGATTAATCGGATCGGTTTAAACTGTTTCAATTCGGTTTGAAACCAACGGGTTCCGCGGTTAAAATCGACCCAACCCGTTTAACTAATCGGCCTAAAACTTGAAACCATAACCACACCATTTACTAAACGGTTTTGTGGTTTCGATGTAAATGGATCGGTTTGGTTTCGGTTACAAATTCACATCCTTACTTTTAGGATTTATTTGGTCACTGGTAGAAATAAAGCCTAGAATGGTGTTTACCGTTGCTATTTCCTAGGCTTCGACTGGTTGATTAGTGAACTATTTCTCTATTATTGCTAGGGGTGTCAATTTGTGGCTCGACCCGTTGGAACCAATCGGAATCGACCGTTTATAGCCCGACCTGACCTGGCCCGTTTATAAACGGTCGGTCTCAGTCCTGATACTTGGACCGTCGGGCACCCGATCGAGACCGACCAATTAATACCCGATCGAGACCGGTCTATTTTGCACCGGCCTGGCCCGGCCCGGTTGTAAGATACCTATTTTACCCCCATATGAAAGAGTTAAAAAGAAAAAATAAACAAAGAAACCAAAAACCCTAGTCCCTTGGTCTTCAACCTTTCTCTTCATTTAACACTGCCGCGATCGCCGTTGTGGTCTTCGTTGTCGTTGATTCACCACTCGCCAAGCCCAAGTTGGTCTTCAACCTTCCTCTTCGAGTCTTCGTTTGACACTGCGGAAACTGCATTGCGAGTCGCGACCACCGCTGTGGTTCTTCATTCTCCGGTGTCGTTGATTCTCCAGTCGTCGAGCCCAAGTCGGTCTTCAACCTTCCTCTTCGAGTCTTCGTTTGACACTGCGGCGACTGCGCCGCGACCACCGCTGTGGTTCTTCATTCTCCGGTGTCGTTGATTCGCCAGTCGCCGAGCCCAAGTCGGTCTTCAACCTTCCTCTTCGAGTCTTTATTTGACACTACGGCGACTACGCTGCGACCGCCGTTGTGGTTCTCCATTCTCCGTTGTCGCCGATTCGCCAGTCGCCAAGCTCATTGAGCTTAGTTCTTCATTTCTTTGCTGTCGTAATATATGGTGTTGGCCGTCTATTACTTCCATTTCCTTCATTCAAACGCATCTGGATTGGAGCTAGATTAATTTCGGTGAGTTTCTGCTTCTCTTACAAGGTTCAGAGAATTTATTTTTTCTCTCGTGTTGCATGTGCCTCCTTTGGTTAAAAGAACCAAGTTGCTGGTGTGTCTGATCCTGTAATATTATAAGGATGTTTTGTGTAAGTTCACAGCTATTAGTCTTGCAGCAGTTTTGCACATTTTAAACAGTTAGGAGTTCACAACTGTGTCGCATGGTTGCATGTGTGTTGGAATCTACAGATGCTTTTGATCTTGGAGATGATTTCTTGCAATGCTCATTGCTATACTCCAGTGAAGCCTGATATGGATTATTGAACATTTTATTACTATCTGGTGGAGGACTTGTGTGGCAGATAACATTTTATTGCATGTTGTATTTCACAGGTTTCTTTGAACTAACAACTTAGACCTATTTTCATGATTTTTTTTTTTGTGGGGGTGGGGTGGCTTTGATTTCATGGTGATAATACAATTAAACTCAACAACAGTGGACTAAACCCCATCGTCCGTCACGACGTCGTTGTTCAATAATATTAAAGAAGTCCCGTTTAAAAATCGGTTATGCCCGTTTAACATTAAACATGTCCATGGCCCCGTTAAGGCCCGACTAAAACCCGATTAAGGCTCGATTTTAATAGTCTGACTATAGCCTGAGATTGACCGACCGAATATAAAGTGTACCATGCCCTCACTAACTAAGCCCGATTAGTGAAATGGGCGGACACGGTGCAACCTTTAAAAGTCTTCAAGCCCGATTAAGCCCGATCAAAATCGGACCGGCCCGACCGATTGACACCCCTAATTATTGCTATCATTTAACTACGGCTAATCAACTTCATTTTTTGTTGACATTAATTCCTTGAATAGAATTGTAAATGCTATTCAAGATTCTGCTATATTTTCCTATTGGTTTCAAAAGTTGAATATAGCTCTTTGTTTTGATGGGGTGGCTTTGATTTCATGGTGATAATACAATTAAACTCAACAACAGTGGACTAAACCCCATCATCCGTCACGGCGTCGTTGCTCAATAATATTAAAGAAGGCCCGTTTAAAAATCGGTTACACCCGTTTAACATTAAACATGTCCATGGCCCCGTTAAGGTCCGACTAAAACCCGATTAAGGCTCGATTTTAATAGTCGGATTATAGCCCGAGACCGACCGATCAAATATAAAGTTTACCATGCCCTCACTAACTAAGCCCGATTAGTGAAATGGGCGGACACGGTGCAACCTTTAAAAGTCTTCAAGCCCGATTAAGCCCGACCGAAATCGGACCGGCCCAATCGATTGACACCCCTAATTATTGCTATCATTTAACTACGGTTAATCAACTTCATTTTTTGTTGACATTAATTCCTTGAATAGAATTGTAAATGCTATTCAAGATTCTGCTATATTTTCCTATTGGTTTCAAAAGTTGAATATAGCTCTTTGTTTTGAATCTTTCTATATGGCAACCCTATTTCAAGTTGTCTCAGAACATAGAACTTTCACCCCATCCAAATATGAGGGAATGTATTGAAAAATATTCATCTTTTCTTAAGGCCATAAGGCCATAAATGTATTTGGTTAGAACAATCAATAATATTGTAAGTACAGTGTTTACCATTTTCTCAAAGGTGTTTTGGATGTGAACTGGAAGTTGTTCTGAAGTGTGGTTGGTGGAAGTGCCCTTAAAGTCTAACTTAAAGTTGTCGAAAAGGTAAAACAAAAGTTTAAATGATATCATGTATTTAATTTAATTTAAATATTAAAGAAATGGTTAAAATAATTGAAACGTTCATAGCTATGACGTCGTGATTAAGGGGAAAATCATTTCTTCACCTGAACATGATTATATAGATTTGTTCATATATGTTAAGCCACCCTATAATCAAGAAAAAGATCATTCCTTCATCTAAACTTGATTATACAAAAATTTGAAACATTTATGGTTTGGAATATTTGCAAGACCTATCTACACGTAAAGGATGTTTTGCCTTCGACCTCTTTCATCTCCTTCATTCTGTTTGGCCAGGTGCATCCTTCCTCTCCCTTCCTTACTTTGTGAAGGACATACAACTATAATCATTCCTTTGCCCAAACACACTATAAAAAACTTCCCCTTTTTTTCTCTTATAAATTTAGTTGATTCTCATTTTTTTTATCCATATCATTTATATAATCGGTTGAGACAATCACTAGCTTTGTTAGCTTTATTTCTTATAAAGTTCCAGCAGATCGGACAATTCAAGCAATCTTCTAGAATGGGTCATTATAGGCTTTGAAATCTACTAAACTGTTTATTCTCTTTATTCTAGGTAGCCTTTATTGGAGAAACACCTTTGCTTGTATCTGATTGAATTATGTCTTTGCCATGGCAAACAATGTGGTTGCCATCACAGTTGAAGCTTTTTTCTTGGTAAACAGTTGCAGCTTTACTTAAGCTCTATTTGATTGCAAGGGGAATTAAAGGGAAGGGAAGTGAAATTTTCACGCTTAAAAATATTTGTAAACATTACCCTATATGACAATATAATTAATTTCAAATTATTCCATATTTGGTTATTAGGAACCAACACATAACCACACGCCTTGAGACACTCCAAGGCGTTGAATCTAAGCCACCGCCTCTATTGCGTAGTAGAGGAGCCCCATACTTCTCAATTGGACATACTATCCATAAAAGAAATGAAAACCACAAGTAAGAATATATTTACAAAAAAAAAAAAAAAATTGTAATTAGTACCCAATGTGACTATGTCAATTAACTCTAAATCATTCCATGTATGATTATTAAATTTTACTTTACTTTGCATCCAGAACCCTTTGATATAAAATATAAAATAAAAATTACATATAAAATGTATTATTACTGTAATTTATACATTCAAATGGGATCACATGGCATAATGGTTACAAAAATTCCTTTTTTAAGTTTGAAAATTTCGCTTCTCTTCCCTTTAAATCTATTTGCAATCAAACATAATCTTAGGTTTCATAATGTCATCTATGCAAACATCGAAATCTAATCATTGGCCACCTAATATTTGAAAAATTGCTTGAAGAGGAACATGACTAAATTTCATCTATGCAAACATGGAAACCCAATTATTGGGCATCTATTACTTGAAAAATTGCTTGAAGAGGAACATGACTAATTAGGCCTTTTATGTTTGGAAGCCATGATAAGAAAAAAAAAGAAAAAGATAAAAAATTTTTGAATTTGAGGAGAGAATAGGTATATAAAAAATCATTGTGTAATCATTTTTTCGTTTGTCTTATTACATTTTCTGTACTTTTT
>NC_056562.1:39513160-39558532 GCF_013358625.1 Macadamia integrifolia | reverse complement strand
TTTTTTTTTTTTTTTTTTTTTTTTTTTATTTCTTGCTTACCAAACACAGCCAATAAAGCTTTTCATTTTCAAGAACAAGAAGAAACACCTATTGCTTTGAGGCATTGCTTTTTCTTTATAACTTGTATGATGTTGATCTCTCTCTCTTCTAACATATGACCAAACGTGAATTTTAGATTTCAAAGTTGTGTTACAAATGTAGGAGACTTACATACTCTATTTTAAATAATTTATTTTTATTTCTATAAATTTAAGTGGTTACAATCTCTCTCTCTCTCTCTCTCTCTCTCTCTCTCTCTCTCTCTCTCTCTCTCAACGTAAAAGAACACATGAAACTTTGATTTAATATTAGTCATTTTTGTTTCTGCCTGTGTGTATTTCTTTTATACATATATATATATATATATATATATATATATAGAAAAGTGATTTTTTCTGCTAAGCTACTAAAGAGAGCCCACTTTGATTATATTGAATGGTCAAACTCATCAAACGAACTTTCCACTTGGCAAAACGAAATCTTGTCCTTCAAAATATTGTGTGAAAGCATGAAATGCCATGAATCATTAGCCAAATCAAATCTGATTTAACATATTTCCTAGGAACCGTTGGTCCACCAAGCAAGAACGCTTCTCATAAGAACTTAAATGGATTGCATGGTAATATTGTGACCTAAAGAAAGGAAGTAATTAATATCTAGTAACTCCTTTTTCTATTTATTGCATTATCCATAAAAATCTGGATTTTTATCATCCTAAATAACCTTCATGATATATGACCTTGACACCAATCTACCATTGATCGACAATATATGATCCGACCTCAACACACCAAGATAGCACGAGGAGAACCAACGGTAGGACAGTTCAACATGAACCATTCATCCCAACCACTTGCACCTACCATGCTCGATAAGCCCATGCCTCAATCTCATGTCTCGTCCCAATGTGAGTTGTAGATCTCCCACATGAGACTTGGACCTGTACACCTCATAATGGGATGGTGACTTCTGTAATCGCCTCTAAATCTAACTAGGACTAATAACAAACTTAACCAGGCATGAGTTAGGCGGTTATTTAACCATAAGACTTAAGATGGTTGAGTTAACTGTTATAGGATTAACTATGGTCGAATTAACCGTTATGAGATCGTCTTACTCAGTATAAGAAAGGGACGAGCTCGTGAATAAGCAAAGATTCCACATCAACAATGAAGAGGAGAGCCGAGAGCCTAGCCAATCAGAGGGACCATCAACGTCTATATAAAAGATACTTAGCAAATTCCGAAGGTAAGACCCTCAACAGATAGATTATTCTACGTTGCACATCCTTTTCAAAGTCTTCTCGGAGCTCCCTTTCACTAGTTTCTGATATGTGTTGATGATCGAGCAGAGCGAAATCTTGCATCAACACTTCAGAATGATTATGCAGGCGACCCCACTTTCTAATCTAGATCCACCTCACAGAAACCGTTTAATCAATATCGACATATCAGGATTGCCTGCATTGGTCCACATTCTAATTCAGCAATCAACGGTAAATCCCCTCGCCTTCATTGCTTTGGAGAAACTCCTTAAGCCACGCCAAAATCTCTGCCACCTCGTCTGTTTCGTCGTAGTGGAAGGATTTCAAATTGTAAATGAAACTTGTCAAAGTGTCATCTGTTAACAGAATTTCACGTATGCTTACAGAGAGCGCGCCATGTGCACATAAACCAGAGACAATCTTCCGTTACAAAACAGGGACCAGAGAAAGTAAGAGAGAGAGAGATTTCCCCTTCCCTTCTGAACTTTTTGGTAAACTTTTGAAGCGAAGAGGTTAATCGATGGAGGAGAAAAAGCTATTCCAAGTTCAACTGATCAATGTAATTCTGAGAACTCCCATTGTTTGAACATTTGCAGAACAGTGAAGACTCTGGCTTATCATTGACAGGTTGATTTGGTCGGAGGATACTACGATGCCGGCGACCATGTCAAGTTTGGGCTTCCAATGGCCTTCACTGTAAGAATGCTTACATTTATTTTATCAAAGCTCACACTAATCCAAATGTCTTGTGGGCCGAAGTAATACACACCATTCGTTAAAGCAGAGCAATTATAACATTTCGAAATCAGAAACTAATCACTACTAGGATCTTGGAATTAAAAATTCTTAGGTGGGCGACGGAGACACAGATCACTATTGCTGGCAGAGACCGGAGGAACTGACGACGTCCAGACGAGCTCACAAGATCGATGAGAACAACCCTGGTTCGGATCTGGCAGTCGAGACAGCGGCTGCCATGGCCGCAGCATCAATCGTGTTCAGGAAATCCAACCCACATTACTCTCATCTGCTATTACATCACGCCCAACAGGTGAGTAACTTTTAACAATAAATTTGAGGAGAAACAAGATCGAATTCTCTTCTTTCTTCTGCCCAGTTAATTACCATGGGTTACGCTGTAACTAAAGGTTACTTACTAGACAGTAGTCATTACTGATCGGATTGGTCTTGTCTCTTCATGTAGACCCTTTGTAAAGGTTGACTAGGGCCATTATCAGGTGAATTAAAAAATTCCCAACCATGACATGGTAATTTTGGTGGGATACGTATGACCTTTGTCTTTTGTTGATTCCCAAGGTGAATCAATTAGATGGTGAAAATATGAGGCCACATACCTGCGAAGATGGAAATTTGTCTGCTGCAAAGGATTGCCTTATTAGTGGAGCTGCTACACAACAAGAGGCAATCCCGAGGAAACTATCAGGGCTGGGGCAGATTGGGACCATTAGGGCCAGGAAAGGGTCATTAGTCCACACTCACTAGTTTTTATTTATTTATTTATTTATTAGGGAATACAATTTCGGTGTATGTGTATGCGTGGGAGCTGCAAATAAGAAAGCATCCACAAAAATGTCATTTTTCTTTTTATGGGATGGGCTAGTCTTTTGTCCTCCATATGTTTAGGCGCAGGAACCACACTCTCCCAAAAAAATATTTTGTATGCCCCTCCTATCTAAGCACTCATATTGGTTAATCCGCTAGCTTCGGAAAAACAGGTGGCATACCTAACCTCCTTCCTTTTGTATTTACTAAAATGTAAATTGTAAATATTGTTGATATCCAAAATGAAAATTCAATTTACAACCTAGTCAACTACTCAAAAGTTCGAAGCATTGTGTCTCATGCAATGAAAAAGACACTTATGATAATCTCCATCTTTAGTTCCTAACTGTAAACACCATTCTTAAGTATGTTGTTGTTGCAGTTACTGATGGAAGAAAAACACAAGGAACACGCTATCTATGTGGATGCCTTAACAAAAACAACGACGACGACAATGTCGAATGCACACCGACAGGCCTCTTATACGTCCGTCAATGGAACAACAAGCAATACGTATCGACAGCAGCTTTCCTTCTCATCGTTTACTCAGCTGCTTACATTACTCAACTCAGAAACTACACTGCCAGAGACGAGAGGTGGAGGCCCAAGAACTCATGGGCTTTGCCAAAGCCCAGGTGGATTATATATTGGGCTCCAACCCAATGGGGATGAGCTACCTTATGAGTTATGGAGCTAAGTATCCCAAGGAGGGTCATCTATTGTATCGTATAGAGAGAATAAAGGGTTCATAGGGTGCACACAAGGGTACGATAATTGGTATGGTGCTCATAACCTAACCCTAATGTTTATGGTGCTCAGAACCTAACCCTAATGTCCTGGTGGGGGCTTTAGATGTTGGGTCCGACTGCGAAGATAATTTTGGGGACCAAAGGGGCAATTACTGTTTTAGCAAAGCTGCACCAATTAGTGTCAAAACCTCTCTTGTCCTCCTTAGTTCATCTTTAATTTCTTCATTCTAGAAGACAATGAAACGAAGTATATAGAAGTTGTTTTTAAAGAGATGTTTTTGGTGGCAGAAAGCCCAATTTGTATTCTCCATTCTATTAAGTTACCTGAAAAGAAAACAATTTAGGTTTTATTTGGTTGCAAGGAGAATTAAAGGGAACTTAAATGAAATTTTCAAACTTAAAAGAGAAACTTTTGAAATCTAATTAAACTAATTAAGAATTATCCCCTAATTTTAATAACATGAAAAGATCTCTCGAGTATACCGTAAAACAAACGGTATACTTTAATGAGTTCACTCCAAATGCTTGAGAAAAGCCTGAAATGATTGATTAAGAGTACATGTTTACCAAATTCAATTGGAAATATGTTAAACCTAACATTCTCTCCTGAAACAAAAACGAATACGCTTGAGGATTCTAATGAATTGTATTGTATAAGTTTAAAAAAGAGAAATTTTTTATTTGAAGTCCTCTTCCTCCCTCCATTAACTGGTAGTACTAAAACTACTAAATTTGATTGACCAGTTGGATTTTGTATGTTTGGCATTGTTATTATTTTTGGTGCAATGTGTTATACATTTCTTGAAATAGAGTATTGGTATTGGATATTATTCTCGACTGATATTGATTCGAATCGGCCTGTATTAGATGGATTTATCCCTAGTTTTATTTTAAAATCAGTATTTTTTACCATTTTACCGATTTGTTTCGGACGACTTGCCCCTAACGATCACGACAATCCCATACCGATACTGAAAATGAATAAAAATATCTCAATGTTTGAAAAGAAAACACAAGTTATTGTATCCCTTCGTTGAACATGCAAATAGGATGGCATGGTTGTGATCGATGAACCAATGAGAGATTACTTATCTTTAGTTAATAATTGTCTCTATTTTTAAATAAAACATAACGCAGCCATCACACTCGACTAAACCATATTACAGTGACAGTAGTTTCCGAATTTCTTATTTCACGAGTGTTACCTTGTTTCAACGTTTTTTTGTCTTTTGAAGAGATTGTGTCTTTCGTGTCAATCTGTTTGAGTCTTTATCTAGAAAAGAACAATTTTTTGCCTGAATTCTTTGATAAATTTTCTAAATTGGTATTTGCTGAGGAATTCTTGGAGGTTGTCAGGAACACTTTATGATATCAGAAGTATTGAGTCTTGAATTAGAGTTTGCACGAGTTAACATAAACGACGCCATTGACATGGATATCGTTCAAAGATCAACCAGCAGCAGTTCATTACGTTCTGGAAGTACCGGAACCTCTGTAGATGGTCAAACAGAAGTAGAAACTAGAAAAATATTTATTAAATTTCAGGAACCATTTTTATTAATTTCTTCACCTTCAAGTATCCCAGGAGAGTACACCATAGAGGGTCATCTGTTGTATCATATAGAGACAATAAAGGGTTCATAGAGTGCACACAAGGGTACGATAATTGGTATGGTTGCTCAAAAGCTAACCCTAATGTCCTAGTGGGGCCCTAATTGGTGGGGCCAGCTGCCAAGATAATTTTGGGGACCAAAGGGGCAATTACATGCCAACTGAGGCTTGCACTTATAATACAGCTCCATTGGCAGGAGTTTTAGCATAGCTGCATCAATTGGAGAGACAAAAGCTCTTTTGTTCTTCTAGTTCATCTTTAATTTCTTCTTCCTAAAAATACAATGAAATGAAGTATATAGGAGTTGCTTTTTAAAGAGATGTTTTTGGTGGTATATAGACATTGATTTACTCCAATGTCTTAATCTTATCAATTGAAGTTTTATCATGGTAATTCTTTTCTAGGCGAACAAAGTAAGAAAAAAAAAAAAGAGATGTCTTGTAAATAATTGATGGTAGTGAGTAATAAAAACAAATATCATGCCAACAATGTGATTTTGTGTACACTCATGATAAATACATGATATTTAATAACCACTTATTAATATTTGACATGCATCTTATCAATATAATAACGTTCTATAATATTTCTGCCAATAATAATGCTAAAGATTACCCCAAGGGGTAGTTGAATTGGCAAGAGACCTTCGCCTCAAAAAACGTATGATTTTTCAATTACAAAATAGAGACCGAGAAAGAGAGTATGAGCGACTGACTTCACCGACAAGTCACCTGGCAACACCATTCTGACTTCACCGAGTCATGGTTTTGAAAATCGGAATGGAATGGTTAGTGTCGATCGAATCAAGAAAGTATTCATTTGTACGGGCATGTTCCTATCACTTGGATCAGAATCTTTCAATCCAATCTGTTGAAAAGTTATTCCCACGGGTTATCTTCTAAGGGCACTGCATTTGAAATTTTTTAATCCAATTCGTTGTAACCAAGAGTCACAGCTACAGGTAACTCCAAGGGACTCTTTCATCTTAGCCTTTGGATTGGAATTTTACTCGAATCCTTAGGAATTAATGGATACACCAATTCCATAGGGTACCTTTGAGGGGGTGTGTACTCTATAAATAGAGCAAGTGAGTGATTTCAAAAGGTTATTGACACAGAAACTCGTGTTCATCTCTCTCTCATTTTTAGCATCCTTTTTTTTTCTCCTACATTTGCAAGAAATGATCTTTTTTTCGTAGAAAGATTTGCAAGAAATGTTCAATCTTATGCTAAGTTTGATATTTACTTATCCTTTTATTTATTTATTTTTTCTGACAATTTACTTCAACATGATATTGGAGTAAAATATTTAAGGGTGTAATTCAGTCTAGAACTAGGTATTCAGTTCGGTTTCGACTTGGTTCCACGGATCATTGGTGTGATACAGAACTGGAACAAGTCTTGTGTCGATTTTGAAAATTAGTATTTGTATCGAACTTGTTTGGTTCTAGCTCCTATTATGTTCCCAATTTTGATTCTTGTATAGTTCAGTTCCGGTTCCCATACTCAATTTATATATATATATATATCTATATATATTATTTATTTATTTATTTATTTTCTGAGGGTCAACAATGAATACATTAAGAATGAATGAAAGAAATAAAGGCCAAAGCCATACAGACTTATACATGCAAACAAGAAAAAGAATAGAAAATATAGAAAAAATTCAGCTTCCTAATCCACCTTCAGCGTTGCCATGAGCAAAGAAAGGAGCCAGACTAATAACATAATCGCGTCCAAGACGACTAGAGGAATTACAAGAATCGAAATCTTGGCTTTCTTGTAGCATCCCACTCTATATCTTCATTAGAAAAACTTGGTCGAACGTTCCAAACTATAGAAAGCCTATGAGCGAGTCACTGCATGCTTAGCAAGGCCATTAACAACAACATTTATTTCTATGAAACAATGTTAGATTATCTATTAAATCCTGTCCAAATAAAATTTAAAGTAAAACCACTTTTGTCTGAAACACCATGGAATGGATCTTTTGCTAATACACCAAATAACAACACGAGAGTCACATTCCACTTCAATCAATGATAGATTCAATTGCTTAGCTAATTCAATAGCTTCAAAGAATCCACCAAATTCAGCACAAAAATTTGTTGAAATCTAAAACTAATATTAGTAAATATATTATAATATATTTTTATTAAGTGTAATGATATATTATAATCAAGAATTAAAGTATCGGTATCAATCATTATATCGGTCGGCCAAAATTAAGATACGTATCGGAGATACGCTAAAGATACACACATAAATGGATTGGAAACATTTTTTTAAATACTTTTGCATAAATAATTTGTTAAAAAAAACTATTGATAACATGTATTAAGCATAAATACTAAATTGAGGGTATCGCACTAAGAATTCAAGGTTTGTAGTTGTCCTATAAATATAAAATCCTTATTCTCAACCTTGATTTCCACTTTAGTTTGAGAGAAATATGGCTGGTAGCAACTTTGGAATAAAAACCCTCAAAAAATCATGTTTTCTGAAAAAGTATCCATCTTGGCCATTATATGACCGTAGCGCACTATATCGGTACATACCTATACTCACCGATACGTACTGATCAATACACACCGATACTCACCGATACATTTCGATACATACTGAAACGTACATTTCACCTCGATTTTATATTTTCCATAAAGTTGTATCGGTGCATATTATATCATATCGATGTGTATTGATGCATATCGGTATGTATCGTAGGACATATATAGATACGAAAGGATTTTAAAAATTTCCATGTATCGTATCGATCGGCTAAATTTAAGATACGTATTGGAGGGTATCGTATCAGTATCGGAGATACTTTAAACTATGATTATAATATATTAGTATCATATTATATTAATAGATGATAATGTATTGGTACTTAAATTTGGTTTGGTTTGGTTTCTAGCGGTCAATTCTTATGATAGAACTGGAAAGTAATCAAGTCCCACGACTCGGTTCTGTTCCCTGGTTCCAGATTGTAATCATATTCTATTTTTAGGGTTTGGTTTTAGTTATTCAGTCTAGAATTGGTTTCAGCTTTGAGAAGATCAATATACTCGTATCAATTATTTGGATTTATTTAGATTGTTGTGTGGGAAATTTAAAATGGAACCACACTTATATAGTAAATGAATGTTTTGTTTTATCTTTAATTCATCGTTTTTTCATTGAGAAAGCTACTAGTTACTTTTTACAAATGGATATTGGTCTCTTTTTCTGTGATATTAGGATTGTTATCGATAACACCGTTTTCTCTCTTCGCAGACTTTTACTGTTTGGTCTTTGGGCTCCTTATGTTGTGGCCATACCTTCATTGTAATGCCATTCATCTCCTTGCTAATGAAATCTGGCTTTTCTCCTGAAAGAATTCCTTCTTTTGTCAATGGCAATCACCGAAAAACATCGTAGGTTAGCTCAAGGGGAGGGATAGCCTATCGGACATCCAGAAAAAAAGGGAGATTATAATAACATCCTCAATTAAAGGTAAAACAGTAAATTAAAAAAAGGGAAGTCAGGCTTGGGTACTTTAAATATGGATCCAAAAAACTGAATTAGTTAGGTAAATATTAGTAACAGTAAACAAGAATCAATGACATCTGATTCGTCCCACTAGGCACACCTTGGGCCACTCACACGGGGTGTTTAGTACTCTTCACTGCTTTCAGTGAAAGTTAAATGGTTCTCATTCAACCCCGGCAAAAGAGAGGCAGAGGGAGAGAGAGAGAGAGAGAGAGAGAACACCTGCGTGTTCGAGCAGCAACTCTGCTTCATGCAGCTTGAGACAATAGAGTCGCTAGCCCTTCTCGTGACTTTCAACTGAGGCCCATGGTTTGGATTCCAGGTTATTTATATTCGGGGTGGAATCGCTAGGTTGAATCTCGAATTAACCTATACAGCTTAACTAGTGAACAGCTCATCACCTCACCCTTATAGTACAAATTGTGGAATCACGTACACACGTCTATGCACGTATCAGTTACCATTGTTAAATATAATTAAATACTCAAAAAAACGAAGAATCACGATTCCACAGAAATACACGCAAACCAAACATCACCTTTGATTTCCAGCGATCAAATTTTTCACATCCTCTTTCCACACAGCACAATTTGGCATTTACATCCATATAAAGAAATGTAGGCAGGTCATCCACAATTCTGTTTTTAAATTGATGAGATTTTTTATTTATTTTAATTCTCATTTTAAATTGAAATTTGATAATGAAATGGACATGAGATCTTCTATCTTATTGAGTTAATTATAAGTACTCAAAAAAAATTATCCATCCATAGGTTGCCCAGATAGTTAGGGCGAATTAGGGATTGTGTGGATAGGCGCACAGAGGATTGTATCCGTCCATATGCAGCCAATTCCAATGAAAAAGACAGTTTTTAACTCCTGCTAAAAGCCCAAAACTAGATGGTTACTTAGATTGTTTAGGTTTGCTTAGCTTCTCATTATCTTGATTTCTCTCAAACCCCAGTAAGAGTTAGGGGTGGTTATATGTTGTTGATTTTTCTGGTCTAGTCCTTTGATATAGCAATTCAATATGATGGGATCTGTTGAGGTTCTTAGTAAACACTAACTTTGATTTACAATCATATATTTCAGGTTTCTAACCAAATTTTCACGTATTCAATTTCATCCTACTTTTTCTATTTCCTGGTTTTCAATTTTAAGAGCAATAGTAAGGTAGTTTGGGTCTAATCATAATTATATTATAGTTGGGATGACATGGCAGAGCTTATCACATTTTCTTGTAGTCCCAATATTTACAGTGCAGATTCGTTAACAACATAAGCTGAAATGTAGCCACTAACATGTTATGTCTATATAATTCTTGAGAACATGAATCAAAATAAGTATAAAAGTATTATATTAGTGATCTATTTTTTTACTACTCATGTGATGTATTTTCATAAATTATTGTCATTATAAATATATATTTTCCCCCATGTACAATAATGATATATTATAAACAAAGCAAAGAGAGTATTAATGTCATTTTATACATAAATAAGATTGCATTGACAAGCTAAGAGTTTATTTCAAAAATATATAAATATGATCAAACAAGACAAATAAAATTATGGGTAATTTTTTAATTCATATAAAAAGATTAAACAAAAAACAATCGAATTTGCTTCTAGTAATATAATTTAACAAGAAACGAGCGAGATTTATTTTACCATGTGATTACTTTTATCTTTAAAGAAACAACATATTATAATTTCTACATATAAAAAAATGGTAGAAATACCCAAAAAAAAAAAAAAAACCACGCCATAACCCCATATACTCTATTTTAATAATTTAGATACATTCTGGCAGTTTATATTTATGTGGACATAAGAAGATCAGAAAAATTCTCTTTAACATATATTTCTCAGATTTTCTTCTGTCAAAAGGGGAAGGAGGGAGAGAGAGATAGATTTTTTACCTTATTACATGAAATGCCATGAACAATGACCAGATCTGAAATCTCCTTTGCCATTGCCTCCTAAATATTTTTGTGTACGAAAATTTTGAAAGACATCACAAAATGAAAGACACATCCTTGAAGAAAGAATAAAGCATTCACTCATGTAGACATATCCTTGAAGAAAGAATAAAACATTCACTCACATGGTGGCATTCTATTGTTCTTTATATAAAAAAAAAATATAAGTGAAAATATTGTCAGCGAAGAAACCTACAGACTGCTTTGTCACCAACCTAGCAAAGTCAGCAAAGAAAAGCTGATCTGTGACCACCCTATATAAAAGGGCATTATTGCTTCTAAAATAAGAATGAAATATTCATTCACATGTTGGTATTTTCTATTATCGTTTATTGTTATTTATGTAGAAGAAAAAATAGCAGAAATGTTTACCAACTTTACAAATATAATAGGAGTTAATAGGATTGGAGGTTTTTTCTTTTTTTTGGATAACCATGTCTATTAGGATATCAGACCAGCACAAATATCTGCCACATGGAAGAGTAGATAGAGCTAAAACTTTATGGATAGATAACTCTAATGTTTCTTGTTTCGATCCTAAGCGAATTTTTCTATGTGTGGCCAAAACATTGTTCAAAAATATAAGACTATGAAGGGGTGCACAAACTAGAGGATGCACTAAAATATGTGGAAAGGTATATGATTGAATATAAGTCTGAATTTGATATATGGCCAATGCAAACTAACTCCTAATTATCGTTACAGTCAAAATTACTATATCGTTCTTTCGCAAAGCAAAATTTGTTGCATAATCCAATGCTATCATCTTATCCTTCCGGTCTATGAATTCTTTTTCCATATACATAGAACATAATGTCAAAAATCTCTTGAAAATATTCAAAGATTTTTGTTGATTCTTCCAGATCTGATATCCTAATAGACATGGTTGGCGCTATCCTTTAGGAAACAGTCGTAAGAAAAGTGAGCCAATGGAAATTTTTTGGTGCCCACCCCCTTCAGGTTGGTTCAAACTAAACACTGATAGTTGCCCTTTATAAGGAAACCCAGGGAGAGCTGGTATAGGTGGTATTCTCATAAATGAGAAAGCAGAAGTGAAATGGAATTTCAGATAGGCAATTGGTGTGAAGACTAACTTTGAAGCTGAGATTGGTGCTGTTCTCTCGGGTATTGAACATGCTAAAGCCTCGGAGTTGCAATTTTTGTGGATAGAATGCGACTCTGTGGCTATGGTAAATCTTCTCATAAGGGGTCTGGTTTCTTGGTTTGCTCCTCAAATATGGAAAGGCTTAGTTATTTATCTAGCTTCAGTTGAGTGAAAAATCACCTATTGCTATCGTGAGGCTAATCCGGTAGTGGATTTCCTAGCAAATCAGCAGCAAGACTAGATAACTTTGATCCCGTTCAATCTTGGCCTTATTGGATCTCTATGGAGCTGGAGCAGGATGCGAATAGGCGTCCCCACTTTAGATATGCGTAGTTCCTTCTCTCTATTGTTAGGTTGAGTTTCTTGAAGCCAAGTGAAATAAAAATTTATCAGGTAAAGTGAAGTGAAATAAAAAAAAAAGGAAAAATATTCAAATTTGATGTTAATAGTCACATAAGAAAATTTTGGCACTTCAGATGCCTTATCATATAAATTAGTTGAGAAAATAATAAGACTCTGCAGCTTGAAAGTAATTAAGACTCCCATTTGAAAGCCATTGCAACAAAGATTCCTAAATACTGAAACTAGATGAAACATTGACTTCAATTAAAATGAAGTAGAAGAATAGAAGGTTCAGAAGCCACTCTAGTATGATAAATTTCTCTAGGAATGCATTGGTTGGTCCTGATCAATGGCTATTTATGGCTATATATGTTTGCAGTGCTTCTCTAAGTTTGCTTTTTTATTGTTATTTTTAAACCAAAAGCATTAGTGCTGCAACATATTATATTCCATGCTGTGTGGGATCTGACCTAAAAAAAGGCTCTGAACAAATAAATCTCATCAATCATTGGGCTGACACCGCTTAAGCACTTAAGCACCCCTTCACCGCCTTGGGTCACCTTATCTCCTTGTCAAAGGCTAATATGTAATAAAATAGAGCGAACTCTAAAGGCTTCGGGATTGAGGTACCATTAGCCGAAGAAGACTCTAACCAATCCACGTGGCTTGATTGACGAACATCAGTGACGGAGACATCGTAAATTAGTCCATGGGCATTGAGAGAGATTTACACGTCATCACTAAAATATAGAAAATTAGAACCCAAAAACAATTAATTACAGGTACCCAATATAGAATCTTCAGCTCAATTTTTTTTAAGCAATGAATTTGATACATGGTGAATCAGTTTGTTTATGATTCAGAAAGTGGAAGAAGTTGCCACATATTTGGCAAAAGAATCAGAGAAGCAAATTAATATAAGTATAAAAATTCATCATTATTTCATGTTAGAAAAATCACGAAATAATGAATCAAAAGAAGGCTGATAACCTTCATCCTTCATCTGTTTCACTAATCTCTGTATCACTTTACGTATTTCAACAATCTCTGGGTGCAATTGGTCTCCAACAACAAAGACATGTACCCTACTCTTAACCTCAATCCAACTACATCCTGGTTCTTTGTTCACCCCCCGAAGTCTCATTGCCCTTCTGACGCGTTCCACATCTTCCCACCTGCCTAAGGCAATATAGATACTTGACAATAACACATAAGCAGATGATTCGTGTGATCCCAGCTCCATTAATCTCTCTCCTGCATATGCTCCTATATCAAAATTACGATAGTTCCTACAAGCGCTCAACAAAATGCGCCACAAATACATTCCGTGATCAACAGGAACTGAGTCAATAAACTCTTTGGCTTCTTCAAGTTTGCCAGCTCGACTGAGGATATCAACCATGCAAGCATAGTGCTCTACCATTGGGATTATGCCATATTCCTCAAACATCAACTTGAAGTAGACCCAACCTCTCTCAACCAAGCCCATATGGCTACAAGCAGAGAGAAGGTTGACAAATGTGACATAGTCTGGCTTTGTACCTTCCAATCTCATCTCCCCAAAAAGCTTGAGAGCTTCATCACCACGACCATTTTGAGACAGACCGGATATCATTGAGTTCCATGAGACCACATCCCTCCCAGGCATCCTTCTAAAGACAATGTTGGCATCTTCAAGGTTCCCACACTTTGCATACATGGTTGACAAGGCACTTCCAATTGGAACTTCTAAACTAAAACCATACTTGACAGTGCAAGCATGGACTTGCTTGCCTTGATCCAAAGCCGCAAGACTAGAACAGGCTTTGAGGATACTAGCCATAGTTAATTCATTAGGCAAGATCCCCTCCATCTGCATCATACCATACAAATTCAAAGCCTCCTCGTTCTCCCCGTTCTGTACATACCCTCCTATCATTGAAGTCCACAACACAAAATCAGGATCTTTTAACTGATCAAACCCCTTTCGAGCATCATTGACGTCACCACATTTTGCATACATGTCAACCAATGAGGTCCTTATAAAAATTTGGGATTCGAATCCCAATTTCAACAAATAGCCATGAACTTGCTTTCCTTCCCTAACAGCAACAGCCTCACTACACGCACTGAGTACCCCAACAAAGGTGAACTCGCTAGGCCTAAACCCAGCATACTGCATCTCTGAAAAAATCCTTAAAGCATTGTTAGAATCCCCAGTCTGAGCATACCCAGTAATTATCGCAGACCAAGTGATTGAGTTCTTGTCACTCGCGAACTTGAATGTCTGAAGCGCATAATCTAAGCTCCCGCATTTTGCATACATGGTGACAAGAGAATTCCCAACGGAAACAAATGATAACAATCCCTTTTTAAGCGCAAGACCATGTATTTGCTTTCCGCTCTCTATGAATTCTGGAAGAACCAATGCACTTAAAATACTGGTGAGTACAAATTCATTCTCACCCTCATCTTCCTTCTGCATTAATTTAAACAGCATAAGAGCTTCAACTGCAAGTCTTTGAATAGCATACCCAGAAATCATCGCAGCCCATGAAACTGGATTCCTTTGGGGCATTCTATCAAACACACGGCGAGCCTCAAAAAGAAGACCAGATTTGCAGTACATGTTCAAAAGAGAGCTGCCCACGAACACATCTGAACAATTGGCAGTCTTGATTGCAAGGGAGTGAGCCTGCTGTCCAACAGAAACATCCGAGAGATTGGAGGCGGCTGTAAAAACGCCGGCAAAAGTGTGGGGGTTAGGTAAAGTGTTCTCTGCTCTCATCATCTGAAACAGCTCCATGACAATAACAGAGCCTCCGAGGCCCTGTTGAGAGTAGCCATTGATAATGCAGTTCCATGAGACGACATCTTTGGCCTCTATCTCTTCGAACTCAACCTTGGCTTCGACCAAGTGACCACACTTGGCATACAAGTTAACAAGGCTGTTAGCTAGGAAGATATCTGAACCCAGACCAGTTTTCAAGATCTGGGCATGCAAAGCTCTTCCTTTTCGAAGGTTTTTTTGCTCAGTGAATTGTAACAGAGAAGTGAAGAAGGAGCGAGACAGTGTATTCATCAAGTTGAGAAGCACAGACTTTGAAGAGAAGAGTGGCCGCACTTAAGAGTAGTGAGTTGCGTCTCTGGGTTTGCATTAATTACACAAATTTTTCGAATTAGTAATCCATCAAACATGAATTTAGTCGAACACAATAAGATTCCCAAATACCAGTTCAAACAATTGTGTTTCAATTCAATAAAACACAATCATACTCCGATATTACTCTTGAATATTTCAAATTACACGCCAATGAGAAAAGCTTGAGTTCGAAGAAGCTCATTCAATATTACAGGGATCATAGAATTGGGGCATAAGAGAGGCTTCAAACACTAAAACCAAACTCAAAATTTCTGGGCTTTCACAATATCTCAAATAATGACAGAATTCGAGCACTTAATCCAATCTGTCAGTCACTAGTTACAGAACAAGAATCAGGCCAGAAATATGTTTCTAACAAGTAACCAACGCAATCATTCACCGTGTTCCTCTGAGAAAATCTTAAACTCAAACGCTCAGGAACTGAAAATGACCTGTATTCGTGCGTATACGAAATCAAGTCTTTAGAAAAATCCCCTCCCGGAATTCTCTCTGCTATGCTCTTCTTTCCTTCCTTTATTCATCGCCTCTCTCTTTCATACTCTTCCACCCCTTATTTCTCAACTTCACCCTCTTCCTCTCTCCTCTTTTCTTTTACTCTCGCCTCTGTTTCTCTCGTCACCTGCTTCTCTATCTTTGAATTTTGAAGGTTGTCAATCGGTTCGGTTCAAGATGCAGTATGTGGAAATTGAACCCGATTAAGAGCATGTGTTTCCAAATCAGAATTGAACCGCTACTATCCGGTTTTGGGTCGGTTATGAGTTATGACCGGCTTTGTATTCAGTTAGGTCCTATTTTAGGTGTTTTAGCAAACTTTTAACATTTCAAGACCGAAAAACCTTTTGTTTGTTAGGGCCATATCCATCAAACAATTTCCAAACATTAAAAATAGAATAAAATTATTATCCACATTATTATTATTATTATTTTTGGGTAAAATCATCCACACTAGATAAAACATTAAAAAGAAATAGAATTTATATAGTTCCTTATTTGGTTTAGTCCCTAAAACCAACTCGAACAACAAAAGATTTCATGTTTTAAAACTAAAATCGAATTTCGATTTGGATTTAAAAGACAGGTTTCGATTTTTTGTTCTCAATTGACACATTTAACCTTCACCTCCTAAAACAAGCTTTCCCATTATTTTTTTCATGACATTAATTTGTCCTTCTGCTCAACATAGAGATGGCGAAATGACCACCCTGTTCCTGTGAACCCACCCTATTGGATGCATGTGTGTGCACTCCCTTAGTCCCTGTTCTAGTGTTGGGACCACTCAACCCGGCTACCTTTTTTATTCTTTATTATATAAAATAATGGATTTGATATTAGTATGTCCATATGGGATGAATAGAGAGGAATCTGTCTGAATCCATGCTACAAACGACCTTTTGGGATCAAAATGAAAGATTGAATCCGATTATTTATAATAAAAAAATTGAAAAAGTTTCCCTAAAAGGCAAAGTGACCCCTACACCAACGTGGAGACCAATAGGAACACATATGGAAGCATCAACAGCGATGAGATTTTCATATTTTATGGGAGGCAGGGTGGTCATTTTACTCTCTTGTGTTTTAGTGTCGAGGCCACATTGCCTTCAAGACTTCTTTTTCCCTAGAAAAAATTAAGGAAAAAGGTTCCACAAATGGACAGCGTGAAGAACACTTTTGCATGTCAACACAAAAATAATAGAGGTCATGAGTTTAAACTAATTGTGTTAGATGAGAAATGATTCCTTAGATCATCCATTTGTAAGTTTTGGATCTCATCTCCACCATATGACCGAACAAGTTGAGACCTTTTATCCTTCTAATTTAAATGACGCCCCAAAGATCTCAGAAGTTGAGGTTTTTTTCGTAAAATGATAGATAATTATGTGAACAACATGTCCAATTAATTTGAACCCAAAGAAATGCCGTGTGAAAGACAAGTTCTATCTAGGGGAGAAGTAGTGGAACCTTGAACTGCAATTTTTTTTCTTTTCGTAGGGGCAGACAACAATCCATTTAGGCTCATCCAAGTCCGATGCAAATATAGCTACCTAACTTCCAGCAGATTATATATTAGAAACATAGAGCAAGCAGAATAAGAGAGCATAAAAATGAGTTAGTAGACTCCACTTTGATAATTTAAATTTCGATAAAACTCATTTTAAACAAGAACAGAGTACCCACTCCTCGCTATATCAGTGTCTTTTTCTTCTGTTTTTTTGGACCATCAGTATTATTTTGGATGGTCCAAAGTTGATTCATTTCCCTGATTTCCTAATTACTGATCTGGTAACTTGATTTTCCTCCTACCAAATGCCCAACTCAATGGGTTTACAACAATTGATTATATTAATCACTTGATTATAGACCGACATCGGGTTTACCCCTTCGCAGCTAATTGTCTGTGGGGAAGTGCTCTCCAACCAATGTCTCGCCTGTAGAACCCTTCTGGCCAATTGATTTCTTCAACAGCTTGGTAGGCTCTCTCCCTGGCTTCTTCAATATCTCTTCCTGTGGCTGTAACCCCCAGTACACGACCACCAACGGCTACGATGTTTTTATCAGAATCGAGTGCGGTTCCAGCATGAAATATCTTAACTGATGGAGCAACAAG
This sequence comes from Macadamia integrifolia, assembly GCF_013358625.1. Taxonomy (NCBI): domain Eukaryota; kingdom Viridiplantae; phylum Streptophyta; class Magnoliopsida; order Proteales; family Proteaceae; genus Macadamia; species Macadamia integrifolia. The sequence continues at coordinate 39,540,596 of NC_056562.1, read as the reverse complement.
TTCCGCTTCTTCAAGGTTCCGAATCACAGTCCCCTTCTCATAGGTCCCGGGGTAGCCCTGACTTGCCATCACCACCACCATAGCTGAGCCTGGTGACCAACTCAATGATACATTACTCAACTTACCTCTACAGGCTGCAAGCAGAACTTGTGCCAGATCAGACTCTAAACGAACCATCAAAACCTGAGTAGAGGAGTCCACAGATAGTGTCAGAGAGAGAAAACAATTACACTACATAGAAAATACAATTTAAAATGCCAATCATTTAAGGTCTCCAATATAAGTTCTGTCCTAGGCTTTAATGATCTTCGGTCATCAAACATGGTGCATATTCCTTCCCAGCAGCCTGTTTTAGACAATTCACAATGACTTTATTGGCTGAATCCAGACATATTTTTGTGTTCAAAATGTGATCCCTCAATCAACCATTAGGATCAAAAGCAGTCACAGTATTTGCAGAGTATATACTTTTTTGTGTTAATAATTAATAATAAAATAATATGACTAGAATACCATATGTCATTTATAGGATTCAAAATTGTATTCCATGTTCTTCCTAGAATAGAATTCAGCTCCTGTTTGGTGTTTTAGAATAGAAATAGGAGGGAAAGTCTAGCGCTCCCCCCCCCCCTCCCCCTCTTCTTATTTTCATAGATAACAGCAATTTTATTGATAAAGATCAAAAGAGTACAAGCCACGACCAATTAAGCATCAGCCACCCAAAGCACCCAAGTGGAACAAACAGAAGAAAACAAAGAACCAAAATGCATGGTAAGACTAAAAACTAGTCATCCACAGGCGAAGAAATTCCTAGCCAATTGATCTGCCATCTAATAAACAGTTCACCTGTGAATATGAACCTTATGCATCTGATAACATCTGCAGATATCCATGGGCCTTTATTATTTGACGACATCCAAGCAAATAATAGTATCCAAGACTCCTTCCACCATAATGTTGTCAAAACCCTCTCTGATAGGAACATATAAACCCATTCAGAGACAGACAGAATTTCTGCTCCAACAGAATACCAAACCAATATTGGAGCCAACTAAGCCCACAAGACATGCCCTGTGCTTGATCTGATCACCCTCCCTAAGCCGAAGGGCCCAGGTTTCCCATTGATGGAGCCATCAAAATTTAGTTTCACCAGCTCTTCTGGGGGAGGACCACAACACCTCTCTTCTTCTATGAGTGTTAGAATTAATGACCAAAACATCTTCGAAGAGTGGATTATCAAATGTGCTGCCCTCACCCAGATACTCTAGACAACCTTCAACTCAAAAGAGAATATATCCTTAAATAAACAGGCATTCTCTACCAAATAGGCCACAGGATTGCCAATAGAGTGGCTTTCCGTAACAAACCTCCCCTCACCCCGAATGGAGTGAGATGCCAAAACCATATATATACCCACTATGTCGTTGGGAGAAATCCATAGCAGAGTGAATACTTTCAGGAAATGAAACCATAACATTTTGGCAATGGAACATTCAAGGAACAAGTGATCTACCGGTTCCCCACTCTCTTTACACATGAAACAAAGGGAGAGGCTACATCCTGCTCACCTCAACTGATAGTCATCAGGCTATCCAATGTCTAACATTTTTGTAGCAATCTCCCATCCAAGGGCCGCATGGGTCCCAAAAGACCTTAAACTGGAAAGGTTTCCCCCGCGGGGGGGGGCTCAAATTTTGATTCAATTAGAGCTTGTTTTACTTTTAAACAATAAGGTTTTATAGAGATAAATAGTTTGCAGGTTCAAGGACACTGATAAATTGGGGATTTCAAGGTTAGCATTGGACTTGACAAAGGAGGCCTGAAAGAGTAGAAGTGGAATATAAAATAAGGAACAGCTGGAGTGGTAGATGGAATGGATTTTAGGCATAAAGATAGAAATTTCACTTAGTATTATAGGTTGGCCATGAAGTATGGTGGGTAGGGTACGTTACAGTTGATGACAGGTGTCGAAATGAACAAAGGGTTTTATAGAAAATTGACTACAGCAATGGTTTATGAGGAATTTGTGGTGAAGTAATGGAAAAGTTAAAGAACATAATTCAAAACAAAGAGATAAAAAAACACAAATAGACAAGTATTTGAAGAATTTGGCAATACCACATTGTTTGCGTTCATACAAGTTCAAGCAATCACATTCAACACTCCTAGCTACAGGAATTCTGGGACTCATTAGGGCTCATTTATTCTCACCAAGCATATTGAAATTATCTTTAGCATTAGTTACTGGTGAGTTGAGACAGCTAGATATATATTTTCACTAGTCTAAAAGTGTGGAGCTCATCGACAGTTAGAAGTTTTAAAAGCTAATTCCTCTAGCAAATTACAAAACAAGTTTCATTTCCTTAAATTTAGGCAGCATTTTGGATATGTTCACCTTTTCTGCTTTGCTGTTCTTTTTTTTTCGAAAACAGAAAATACTTCAACAGACAAAAACAACATTTTTTCTTCATAAGTGATTATTTCCCCTTACCAAAATGTTGTTTTTGTAAGATTTTCTAAGGGGGAAGGAGATGTTTCCAGAATAAAATGGAAACAACTGAAGTCTTTAATAAAGGGAAACAAGGTTTTCCAATCACTGTACATAAATCAACTGAAAACAGAGGGAAAGAACCCTGTACACCCAGCGAAGGCAGCTACAGGCAGCAACCCCCCCCCCCCCCACCCACCCCAACACCCATTCCTTTACAAACCTAATGGCCCCCTTACTATTATAGGGCCTAGAAAGACAACTATATGCAGTCTTACTCCTTGCTTCGCAGGAGAGGCTGTTTCCAAGTTTTGAATCTTCCACTATTGCTTATAAGATTTTTCACGTAGTAAAATAAAGTACAAAAATTTAGATTTACCAATAAGGTGCAACGAAGAAAGTACATGAAGATACATACCCGTAAATGTCTTAATATTTATCTAAAATTTGACACATAGTTAATTTAGACAATTTCTTAGGCATCCAATATTTGAATTTGCCATATCAGCCATCCACATGGAAAATTAGGTGTGCATCCACATAACCTCAGATGGGTGGTTAAATTTAGAGAGAGAGGGAGATTGATTTAAATTTTAAAATTTATGTTTAAAACTAAGCAATGGGATTCAAACTAATTAATAAATGATTATATGGTACTTAACTTTATAGACCAATCAAATCACCTTGGATTCGCGTTGTCTTTTATACTTTTTACCTTATCTTATATGACATAAATTAATATGATTAAACCCAAAAGTGAGAACGTGAGAGCTTACTTTGATGGGAAGATCTGATGCCAATTCCTGAACTTTAAAAAGAATTATTTTTCTAATTTAGTTTAATTAATTATTTTTTTGAGTGGGCCTTGGTCTGTGGGCCTGCGTTCATAAAGGGTAGCCTTTAATTGACGATTAGAATGTCTATTATGCAATGGTCCCTCCATGATCATGAGTCCACGGTACCAAAATCAAATGCAGCCTTTCCTTTACCTTTTCCATTCATAGAATCATAGAATGTAAACTTACATCCATTAATGGCCATAGCCCTAGGGCATGGTCTGGGCACTTGTGTCTCTAGATTGGATAAAAAAGGCTTTAATATTGGAATCGTTTGACTCGGCCGAGTTAACTTGAAATCGACCAGGACTGACTCTGATTAAACCCAACGCTAAATATACTAAGTCTGGCCATGTCAAGGTGAGTTTGGAAGACTCCAATCGAGTTTGACTGAGTCTCTATTGATTCTCACTGATTCACGTCAAAACCGTCTGCAATGAAACGGTGAGGTGTAGTGAGCATCCAACGGCTGAGTTGCAGGGCTAGGTCCCATCCAACTTGCCAAGTGGTAAAAATAGATATACTACTCATATATTTTTCTCTAGGTGATTAACCATTAGATTTCAATTTTTTAAATCCATAAGGGTGTTGAAGGGGTGCAAAACTAGAAGATTTATGTAGTTCATGAATGGGAACAAAGCCAAGTGTGCTGAGCCCCATCACTGCCCAACAGCAATGATCCCTACCTGTAAGAGAAGAAAAACAAAGGAGAGATCTCTTGTTTTTTATAGGTTTCAAACTTTCAATACAAATAAAGATGAGGACTCTTGCACTTCAGTTGTGCATAGGAAGGTTATGTCACTCCGGCGGATACTGCATGACAGGCTGACAGAATGAGAGAGAAAATGAGTCATGGCTCATTGAAAGGATTCATAGAACCCTATGTCCAGGTTAAACAATGGGAAGTGCCATAAGCTGTGGAGTCCATAAGTGTAATTGTGGTTCTCAGACCAATGGAAGAAAACACATATGTAGATGACCCTAAGAATACATCCGACAATGTTGAGGTTGATCACGTGGAATTCATAATCCCCTAGAAGTACCTTGAAGAGCAACATCCTTGCCTTTACGACTACATCATATGTTCAATGAGTTATCTGAATTTTTCTACAGAGTGAAGATGAATGTTCACAACACGAAAAACTCCCTTGCACTTTTCAAAATTCGTGGATGAATTTTTCTTAAGAAGTGGAGAGTTGTAGAACAGGCTTGTAAAAGAAGGGGTGGGTCCCACTTGAACCAGCAGCAAGCCAGCTCCAACATGGGCTAATCAAGCCAGCCAAATTGGTATTACTGTTCATGTAGGCCAATCAACAGAGCCCCCCAGTGAAGGGTGAAACTCTAGTGCGTACAGTCGGGGTTTCCCACAGACAGCACCAATGATGAGGTCAGGATCCACATCGAGTCCATGTAGATAATATCCACTTTGGGTGTTCTTGGTCTGAGGCCCGGAGGCTGACTGGTACCAGCACGGTTTTCAAAGCGCATCTTACATGGAAAGGGTTGGCCTCTACTTATGAGTCAAGTTTCTCCCTTCACTCACCGATGTGGGATTATTTCCCCTGCAACAGGATCCAATATTAACAGCTGGCTTAGAAGAGATGCCACCAATAGTTGTTAGGACAATAGATATTAGTTCCTATTTACTTTCTTTCTTAGCTAGCAAGTAGTTTTGTTTAGGTAGGATTAGTTTCCTAGTGTTACTTTCTATTTTTATTTCTTTGTTTCACTCTTGGCAAGCAAGCTTCCAATACTTTCATTTTATTTGCTACTTCCCCGTTAGTTTAGCTTCCTATTTCAGTTTGGAGCACAAAGTCAATACTTTCCATATTTGTAATAGCTTGGCCAAAGCTATAAATTGGCCCCATTGTTTCTAATAGTTAATATTGATCAATGAAATTTATTTGTGAGCTATGCTCACTCCTTGTACCTGAGAGAGGTTTGTTGTATGCTTACTCCTTGTAGCTGAGAGAGTTTTGTTCACCATCTGAGAGAGTTAAGGGTGAGAAACCTCTTTCGTTCATCGATAGATGGATTTGAGCTGATCTACGACCACTCTATCCCGGTGGTCAAGCTGATAGTAAAGCACCGTTGTGCGTTAGCATGTTTTGACGTGTTAGCACACTTTGACGCGTTAGCACGCGCAGCAATCAAACTACTGCGCCCCTAACAGAGTCAAGGCAACAGTGGTCGTAGATCAACCGTTGCTTGGTTGCATGGGCACGTTAGCCAGTTTATCTAGCGGTAGGCCTTTTCTTGCTGCTGATTGTAAATCAGCCTGATTTACAACCCGCCTGCGGTAAAGCTGATCTACGATCACCCTATATATAGCCATTCCCCTACCCACCTTCTACAATCGATCCTCACCCTCTTCCCTTTCATTACTTCCCTGTTTTATTCTTGTTTATTGAGTGTTGTGTGGATTTTAAGTCTATTGAAGCTCTAAAAGGCCAGCAGCAGCTTGATCTACAGACAGCCCAGAATTCGCCAATCGGTACAGCAGAATATTGGATTTCTTGGAGAAGGTTCAACCATCATATCCCCTGATCTGAGGTCCATTCAAGAAGTCCATTTGGGTTTTATTCCAGCTCCAAGAGGACCACTCAACCAACAAAGCAGACCCATTGGAGGTCTCTACAAGGAACCACAGGGATCTTTCTATTCAGCCTGCAAAACCCTAATCTGGGTAGCCTTTGGAAAGAGGATGGTTTCCAAACCACTTGGAGGAGTTCAACCAAATTTGGAGGACAGTTTGGAGGTATTCTTGGCCACATTCAACCAAAATTAGGCTCATCTGAGCCATGGTTTGTGAGTTCTGAATCTTCTCTTACTTCAGCCCAGATTTTGAGATCCTGCCTGGGGTTAGGTCCTATGTGATCTAGCCTTACATCATTCCTGGGTGATAAATAAAACCCCAAAACCCTGCAGTGATCACGATTCAGGTGGAGAAACAGCCTAAGAAATTCTTCTCAGAAAACCCTGGAAACAGAGATCGATGGAATGAGTATGTGGTCTTCTGATCAGCAATGATTGGGGAACTCCCAGCAGCAGTATAATAACTTTAATTTAATAGCAAACAGAGTAGAGAACAGAAGAATAGGAATCAGTGAGATATATGAGGGAGGTGATAGGGCCGATAGGCTCTCTCAGCCTTGGGCCTCTCACCCATAGCTATCTCAGTTGTTGAACCAACCTTTCTCAGGTAAACTTGCAAGCAAGCAGCAAAACTTTGTTTATAATTCCATTGTGTGTAAAACTACAACCAATGGGGCCTTTATAGTTTGGCTAAGCTTTACAAGATAGAAAGTAATGAAAATAGAAACTTGAGAAAAAGAAGTTCTTGTCATCCTTGGTCAATAAGAAAGACAAGAGAAACTTTTATTACCTAATTCCAAATACTTCTCAACTAAGAAAACATAGAAAGGAAAACAAAGTTCAAATATACAAAAAGGATACAAAACGGACCAAATCACCGTTCATGTGAACAGAAATCAAGTTATTGTTCACGTGAACATTTTTTTTTCCTGCCCTCTTCTTCTTCATGCTTTGATCTACATCAGTAGCAACAGGTTTGAACTCAGACCATTTACTCATGAAAGAAGGAACTTTATGGAATAAGATTCAAGGGTTTGGGGTTGTTTTCGGAACGGAAGTGATCTCCAAATTTTCAAGTCAAGCAGAAGAGTCACCAACGAGATATATCAAATTATACTCAACCCAGGTGCACCGAAGGTAACTGGAACAAGGGAATGAAACTCCGGCGAACTCTCTCTTCCTCTCTCTTAAGCAGGATTCTGCCATAACTTCTAATTTGGCCATTGGATTCAAATCACCTTTTTGAGGAGTTGTTTTTGGTTTCATTATTAACTTCATATCAGAATATTACATCCATCTGAGTTTTTGACTTACTGTTATTACATAATCTTCAGTTCTAGTCATTCCACATTCACTGCGATTCTGATTTACTATTGTGTTTCAGATACCAAGTCTTTAGGATTCTACAAACCCATCAGTAGCCTTAGTAGATTTAATTCCTTTGGTTTCTTAGTTATATTAACAACAAGATTCATTTTTTTATCCATATATTCAGATAATATTAAAAAAAAAAAATTTGAAGCACAGTTTACATCGAGAACATTACGTAGATGCATAGTCCAATCCCTTTGGACAGCCAGCAACTCTTCCACTATTGTAACAATTTAAGTAATGAGGACCGACACTCCTAAAATAATGACTAATGAAGCAAAACTATCAGTTTGGATCAAATAGAAATTGCGAATACACCCAGCCAGTCCTGCAAATTTATAAATTGCCACTAAATTGACTTGGTCATAACCGATTAATCAGTTCTAGTAAATAAATTGATAATTAGCAAAATCAGTAACCAAAAGGACATTTCAGTGCCTGTGCATCTACACAAATGTTAGGCAAGCTTCCACATGAGCCCCAAAACATAATAATGATGCCCAACATGTGTTTTATACACACTAAAGGGTAGTCAAACGATCCTAAACAGAACAATATCAGGCTAAGTAGCACAGATGCAATGTTATCCATCAAGCAATTCACAACTATTCAAAAGAATGAGAGAGCAGGGTTGGATGGGCTGCATTCATTTTAATCAAATTAAGAATTGACCAAGAAGCTCCAGCCTACTATTCCCCTCATGCAATTGAACTACAGTCACCCTCCCACCCAGCCTCAACACCCCAAGTGAATATAATCAATTTCATATGAACAAAGAGAGAGGGGGGGGGGGTGGGGGAGGAACTCCAGCCTAGGCCCATGGCATTTCTACATCCCCGCTTGCCCATTCTGTGCATCCTGAAATTTTGCTAACAATTTAATCATGAACTCAAACTGTGGATTAAGAGAAGAGGAGGAGGAGGAGGAGGAGGAGGAGGAGGAGGAGGAGGAGGAGGGAGGGGGGGGGGGGGGACTCCAGCCTAGAACCAACTATCCCACTGACCCATTCTATGCATACTGAAATTGTGCTAACAAACAATTAAGAAGTCATACTGTGGATTAACCAAAAAATAAAATATTAACTAGGGCTCTGTTAGACAACCTGGCATTCCGGGTCTCCAAAGCGCACGTTGTACTCAATGAGCTTAGGTAGTCCAGATTTCTTCTCAATCATGAGCCCAGCATATAAGACCCCAACATACTTGCAACCCTCTGCTAACATGCCTTTCACTGTTGGGAAAATTATAGATCTCATAACCAAAGATTGAAGCTCTTCTGTTAATATGGGTGCCGGGGAATATGCTCCCATACCGCCTGTATTGGGCCCTGTATCACCATCCCCTACTCGCTTATGGTCCTGAGCTGATTCAAGAGGAATGGCATTCTCACCATCCACTAGGGCAAAAAACGATGCTTCCTCCCCTTCAAGAAACTCTTCAATAATAACCTGGGAACCAGCAGATCCAAATGCACCCTTCACCAGCATAGAATCAACAGCTTTGTACGCCTCCTCCAGAGTCATAGCAACAATAACTCCTTTTCCAGCAGCTAACCCATCTGCTTTTATGACAATAGGAGTTCCTTGCTGTTGAATATACTTCTTTGCATCCGCTGCGTCTGTAAATGTTTGATACTGCAGGAATTAATTAACAGATATTATAATAAAATCCCAAAATTCAACCACCAGAAAGAGCCAAGGACCATGATTCCTGTTAAAACAATAAAGGCTAGCTAAATATATAAGAAAAAAAAAATTATATATATATATATATATAGTTTTGAATTCGAAGCAACATAAAAGGCTTTCCTTAAATTACTTTCAGCATATCTGATGCGACTGCATCCTTCTAATTTGGGAACATCAGTATGCTTTGAAGTAATGTTTCTCTCTCCTACCCTTGTCTGTTCTGTCCAAAATTCTGCACCATTAAAGCACTAATTGGAGGCAGTGTTTCGCCACTTATTGCCAGGAGATCAATTTACGCTAGGGGCGGAACAACAAAGTAGTTTTCTTATTCACTTCTCAGTTTCCGCTCCTAATGGTTTTTTCCTCAAAGAACTAATTCTCCTAACCAAACCAACTCAACTCAAACTCGGCCTTGCCCCAACTAAATGGGGTCAGTCACATGGATCCTCTTTGAATGCTTGAATTTGATAGCTTACAGCATAAGAAACTGAAATAAAGAAGAGAGGAAAGGGGGAAATATGTTCACCATGAACAGTTCAAGATTTCCCATCAACCGTTTGAAGAAAAAACCTTTTCTCTAGTCCATAAAATCCATTAAGACCTTCCATTAAAACAATGAACAAGACCTTAACACAAAATTCAACTTCCTCTTTTTAGTCTCAGCAAATATGCCTATTAAACATAGTTGTCAAGGCATCACCTAGGCATCCTGACCATTTTTTTTTCTCTCTCTCTCTCTCTCCTTTTTTTGGCACCTTATTGGTGTCGCCTTAATTTTTTACCCACTCGACCATCTTGGTTTTGCCTAGGCACCATGACAACCACACTATTAAACTTCAATTAAGACTTCCATTTAAACATTAAACAAACCCCTTAGGGAAACCCCACGACTTCGACTCTTGTCACTCTAAGACTCAAACTATCAAACATACAAGATATTATGCCAAACACGTAGTACTTGTTTGGCTAAGCTTATGGAGCTTCTGGTTCTGGTATTCTAAGGATTCAGCGTAAAGAAGGGGTGTATGTTGTACCCACAGTGCATGTGATGCATGTGTGATGTTGTCATTGTTGTCAATACAGTGCAGTTTGCTGAGCAGCAGTACAGATGGCAGCTGTAAGTACAGTGTGTGTTGTTCACACAGTGTACGTGGTGTTGTCATTGTTGTCAACGCAGTACAATCTAAGTCAGCAAAGCAGTACATCTGGTAGAGATGATAGTGTATCAGAAATGGCAGAGTATCAGTCTGCAAGGACAGCTTCTAGAGTCATGATGGTGACATGTTTTACTGGGCCTCAGTGCTTGAAGATTTGTGTATGGTCCCACAGTACTAGAAGAAATGCACAAGATTCCACAGCGACAACAGGGGCAGTTTGGTCATTGTACAACATCAAAAACTATAAGTACACCCTGTAGGGCTATTTCTATTAATTCACATGAGACCGGCACTATGGTCATGAGGATGTTGACATGAAGGGGGTTCTGGTGCTTTCATTGGTGAGTGGCATCACCAAGGGTATTTTGGTAATTTCTATATGCTCATGATGTGACAAGGTGGCCAGAAGTGATGACATGGCTGTGTACGGCCACTATGCTGATATACTAGTGCTCAGAGGCGAGTCACAGGTTGTATATGTGAAGTGGAAGCAACGTGTCAAAGACCCTTCATTAAAATTGAAAAAATCATTGATTTATACAATGGCAGTACGTCTAAGGGCATTTTCAGAAATCTGGATGGAAGATTTGGAAGAAGACATGTAAATGTAAGTTGTAAATCCTTGAGCCATGAGTCTAATGCAACTGAAATTGCATCGATTGGATACCGAAGTAGAAAGTTATGACATGTTATTCATGTCAACGTGTAGCTGAAAAAGGCAATGCCTTACCCACATTAGTTGGGTTCAAACCCATTTTTGAAATCCATGCAATGCAACTGGGTTGAACGTATAAACATGAGAAATCTAGTGCTTCGAGTCTTCTGTTCGTAGGAAAAAGAATCGGGTCAATCGGAGTTCAGATGAGAAAAAGATGATCATTTCTGATTTCCATATGGTCACTCCAAAACAAAGTCAACCGAGTTTCTCATGGCGGGTTCAATTCACCTGACTATGAGTCCAATTTTGAGCACTTTTAAAGAATCATTAGAGGAAGGATATTTCTGGAAAAGTTGTAGATTTTTTTGTCTACTTTCAAAAGAAGCAAGAATCAGTTCGTTTGAAGTAATATATAAAAATTTATTCCTCCCGCACTAAGGTAAAGTCAATTTGTCAGAGTAGATTCCGGTCTAAACCAGATAGTTAAACCATACACGATTTCGGGGCTTTTGTTGGACCTTCTTAAATGGATTTTAGGGATTTTATTCAAAAACTCTTCAAGATCAAAGGGAAGAAAAAGGAAAAATGGAAGCTTGTAATTGCATTGAAGTGTCTCCAACAAACATTCTTGAGCTCCATTAACTTGTATTGAAGTCTATTGAAGGTTTGATGAGTTTATTAAAGCATTATTGCAAGAAAGACGAAAGAGAAGAAAGTGAAGTAAGAGAAGAAATCTATCCCTTGTCGTATGTGGTTTGAATGATTCCTTAATACTTTAAGCAAAGTTGGATAGCTCTATTAATGGGGGTTTATCCTTAGTGAAGGAAGAAAGAAGAAAAAGGAGAAACAAACCTTAGGAGAGAAGCAGAGAAGAAAAGAGGGCTTCAGTAAATAGAAGATTAGTGGAGAGACTTCAAGCGCAAGGTCATTTCAAGACTTGCAAAAGCTTGAGGAGACCATTTCTTTCTTTTCTTTCAGTCATTCTTTTCCCTTCTTCCGGTCTATTAATAACAAAACGGATTCTTCCGATGTATAAAATAAAATCCAATGGCTTTTGCTACTCTGACCTTCCCAACCACGATTTTTTTCCAACATTTCCCTCGAAATACGAAATTCTATTGATGTTCCGGTATAAAAAAAAAAAAAGAAATAAAATAAATGTATGTAAATGGATAAAAAAATAGTGGGTTCCATTGTTTCTATGGTTACTAGAAATTGAAATGGTAGTTGAGTTGTATTGAAGGCAAGATTGGTTGTTGAACTTCATTGAAAAAAAAGGGAGCAGCTCTCCACCCCTTGCTAATCAAGGGAGGTAATATCTTCAAACCAAGTCCTAATGTGTATGACCTAGGTTGTTAAAGTAGAAAAACCTAAGACTATTTGTAAAAGGGGGGACTTGTATTCATCTAATTTATCATATTCATTGTAAGGGGATGAAACCCTAGCCTGAGTACCATCTCACGTTGAAGCAAGTGTCAAAGCACCTAGATTACCAGTGTAATCAAAAGCCAGTAGTATATTAAGAAAAATACGAAACCAATTAGCAGGCTTGGAAGACTCCTACAACCAGGGACAACAACAAACACCAAAATTTGCTAAACATGAAAGTTTCACTCTGCCCACAAGCATGACTTGAATGAATCATCTCACAGGTATTCCATGATTTGAACACCACGTTACATCTTAATTTACCTTCTAAAGCATCAATTACACCCAAATTTCATTAGTAGAATGTAGAACGATTTAGATCAATTAATTTAGAGAAAGATTCCACTTATTTAACTTGAGCTAATAAGTTAAAGATGGAAAGCGGGAGTTGGTTCAATTTTTACACATATAGATGGGAAATATGTAAAGCATGATCAATGTCAAACAAGTGAGATTAGGAAAGGGAGCCCATACAGACCTTAGCAGTAGGAATTCCATATTTGTCACACAACTTCTTCATGAAGTCCTTTGAGCCCTCCAAAGCTGCAGCATCAGACGAAGGGCCAAAAGTAGGAATCCCAACCTTCACAAGGTCATTTGCAAGACCTGCAACCAAAGGAGCCTCTGGTCCTACAACAACGAGTCCCACTTCCCATATACGGCAAAAGGATATCACAGCTGAACTGTCCAGGATGTCAAGGTCTGATATACATGTGGCATCCCCTGAGTTAGAAATCCCAGCATTACCTGGAGCACAGAAGACAGCATCACATGAAGGAGATCGTTTCAAGGCATGGCAAAGTGCATGTTCTCTTCCGCCTCCTCCGATAACCAACACCACCACTCTCTCTTCTACAATATTAAGGAATAAAAGCAAAATCAGATTTCATACTTGCTCACATGAAACTATAATGATCTGATACTAGATGCTATAGAGTTATCTTCTAAAACTAAATTGGAATTTCACTTCTCAAACAACTCTAATACTTGCAAATTCCAGTTGTTTATTGGACTCTAACCACGGATAACTAATCATAGCTAAGGGGAAAAAAGAACAATTAGTTTATTCCAAAACTATTCAATGAAACATGCATTCGCAATATTACATAATTGCAGGATCTAATCAGACAACCCTTAAGCACAGGAGACTCCTATGCAGGGACCACAAATGATGGGTCACATCTTATGTATTAATGCATGCTACATAACCAATTAGCCATGCGGCCAGCAGACTCCCATATTATAAAAGAAATTTGCATAGAATGCTTCATAAGTTCATGCGTAGCACCACTTTCTGGTGGCAAATACTTCTTTACATTTTCCATCACAGACGAATGGCACCTAAAATCTGAAACTCAAACAAATCCGATAGAAATAGAGAGTGTGAAAGATGAGAATTTTCTCAACTATCATCTCATACGATCAAGTGAGGATTTTAAACATTATAATTACTCAACCTTATGAACTCCCCACAATCTCATAAAACCCAAATGCATAGTCATGGATTTTCAATCACAGAAATTTTTTCCATTGTGTTAGTGATTCTAGCTTACCAGAACCACTTCCTTCATTGACGCCACCGCCACTAACGGAACCGGAGTTCACTGAACTCTGCGACAAACCCTTGCAAACACCGGAGAAAGATTGCAAACCAGAGGCATGACTCGGAGTTCCAATGATAGGGAATCGAAGAGGGCTAAACGTCTGAGCTCTAGGGAAAGCCACCAATGAATAATTCCCAGAGAAGTTATGATGATGATTAACAAAACATGGATTTGAATATCTTTTCGCAATGTAGTTCAGAGAAGTTCCAGCACTGTAGGCAACGGAAAGCATGACTGGATTCAAAATCAAACAACCCAGAAAGTCAGAAACAGATTATATCGAGCAACCATTAAAACAAAAGGCATTGCTTTTAAACCCTATAAAAGATGAACAAAAGAGGAAAGGTTTTGGCCAATTGCCAGTGTTTTGAAAAAGGAACTCGAGTAAAAAGTTATTCCGAAACCGATAAGTATCTGTTGTATCAGTTTGGATCGGACAAAAACAGAAGCCCTGAACTTTACATTGTCATATTCCTCCAATTAGGGCAATAACCCAAACCCAACAGCTGTTATCGACTACAGGCACCGTTTGATAACGTTTCTGCTGTTTCTGTTTCAAGAAATGGCCGAAACAGAAATTTCAAGAAATGGAATTGAAGGTGTTTCATTAATGTCGTTTCTGGAAAGCAGGGTGTTTCAGGGGGTTAATCTCCACCACAGCAATGTATCAAACAGAAGATCAACATACCACCAGAACAAAATAGAAACTCAGGAAAAAAAAAGAAGTGGTGCCGCAGGTTTCTAATGCACAATACAAAGCAAAAAAATAATTAAAAAAATTAAACCAGACTCATATTAGCAACAACTGAAACTTCTTGCGCAGGGAAATCCACATTAGCAGAGAACTACTTGTGCAGAGAGAAGATACCATATCCAAAAAAATTATTTCATGCACAGGTAAGAGATAACATCAGCAGAAAAGCAGATACTCAAGCCAGCAGTTTATATGTTCAGCAGCATCAATCATAACATAAAAACCGTATTTTCCATGTTCCTTCAACTACAGTTTAATAGCAGTAAGGCACCATTGGTTGCTGCCAACCAGAAGAAAGAAAAATCCTTTCAAATAAAAAAACAGAGAAGTAGAAACATAGGTGAGGATAATCAATAATGGTTAATATCACTTACCTACAGGAATTCCCCTTACTAATCTTCGAGATACGCTTCGATTCACTCAGATTTTTAGAAGTCGAAAGACAGCAGCGAAATGGCTCAAAAAAAACCGTACCTACACATATCCACAGCTATCTGCAAAATAGGATAGAAAAATACAGAGTCAGAACCTTCACTTACCGAAATCATAAACCTGCAGCAAGAATCTAGGGTTTCTGTCGAAAAGGGAAGAAGATTTCCCCTACCCAAGAGAGAAGAGATCGCTGGCTTAACTTGAAGCGAATCTAGGGTTCTTGAACTTTTGCTAGTGTCCGTCTGTCATGGACCTCAAATTCGTTGAACCTCAATACTTCCAAGCTTGAAACTCCATTAAGGACTCAGAGTAGCCACTGGCCACTAGCCACTAGCCACCGACACCAAACTTGCGGACGTTAAAACCCTTAAACCATATCCTAATCCCTGTTACGGAAACTGCTAGTCGCACATTCGCACGGCTGGGAATCTGTGTGAACGTGAAGAATAGGTATTCCAGCCTCTCTGAGTCTCAAAGTTTGATTGATTACCTACGCTTGAGGAAGACGAAACAGTGAATCGAAATGCGTAGCCTCCTTCTGGTTGCGGGACAGGGTTGCCGCGTGGGGGTTGGGGGTGGGAGGTGGGTGGGGGTGGGCGGTGGAGATTAAACAGGATTGCAGGGACGGAGTAGTGGGGGCGGGGCGTCAAATCGTAGCCCGATAAACCGACCAAAACCGACCGATAAAATTCGAATCGAACCAAACCGATCCTTATTGGATTGGTTTTGAACTGAGATATGTCTGGATTAAATGAAAATCGATCCAAACCGAACTGACCAATAACCAAACCAAAACCCAACCGAATGAAGTCGATAAAAAAATAAATTATTATGAGATTATTAATTGGTGAATTGACTATCCATTTTTCATAATATTAGTGATAAATTTTGTCATTGTTAGGAGAATTATTACAAATCATTGAATATTAGGTTATAAATAAAGAAATTGATTTGTAAATTGTAATAATGTTTCCATTGATTTCCTTATTCACTATACAAAATTAGTTGGATAATTAAAGGAATGACTGAGGATAATATGGTTCATTTTATGATTTCAATAATAGTTATCTTCTTAGTAATTTGTTATCCATTGTTTCAATATTAGTTCCCTTACAATAATAAATAATGATTTCATCATAAATTTAAAGTGTTTTTTTAATCAAATCTTATCACTATAAACTGTGAATGTAATATTTCATTATGGTTCAAGCTTAATAATAAACCGATCTAAACCGGTATTAACCCGATATTGAAAAATCGAAATCAAACCAGACCAAAATCGAAATCGACTGAAAACCAAAGTTCCTTAATGGATTGGTTTTGGTCTCCCTCATTCCTAGACCGAAACCAAACCGAACCACCCAATTAACACACCCTGTGGAAAGGTTGCAGGAAGAAGATGAAAAGGGGCGAAAACCAAATGACTATTTTGCCCCTATTTTTTGTAACTTATAGGTAGGGGTGTCAATCCAAGCCCACACCAATTGAACCGATCATATCTGACCACTTCAAGAGTAGCCTAGAATGTATCCATTATTAAATGTGTCGTGTTCAAGCCCTGCCCATTTATAAACAGATAGTATAGCGTGCAAGGGGCAAGATAGATAGACACTCGATCGGCCCAGCTCGTTTACAAGCCTGACATTGACACGTTTAGCCCAACCGTTTATATGCATATTTTACTTTTTTTTTTATTATTATAGATTAAGACATGTATTAATATTTTTGTCAATTTTTAAATGTAATATTTCTTTTTATATTGTTAACAATGTAATAAAATATATTAAAATTCCTTAAATCTAAAATAACTACATACCGTTTTTAAGGTGTGTTAAATGTTTTTTGGGTATATTGCCTCGTTTAAGGTCTGATTAGAGTCCAATTAGCTCGATTAAGAGAAGCCCAATTAAAACCCAAAGCCCGACTCAACCCGACTGATTGACACTCTTACTTATTTTTTATTTTTAGGAAATTACACTCCTCCCCCCTGTATGTTTCAAGTATTACACTTAGACCCCCTGTGAAGTTTGAAATTACAATCGCACCCTATATGGTTAATTATGTTAGAAGTTCATGTTAAATGACTCATTTACCCCCTTCCCCTTTATTTAAAAAACACTCTCTTGAGAGCCGATCGAGAGTTCATCAATTTGGATTTCTTAGAGCCGTTGGAGGAAGAGAGGTGCTGATATTGTGAAGGTAAGAACACCTCTTTCCCCCCTTTTTCCACCTCTTTTTTGAGAAATCTCCCAAACCTGGCCTTGGATCATGCCACAAGTCGGATCGAGTGGAGGTCTTGATGGGATGAGTTGACCCTCCAAAGATCAACAGCTAGTTCTCACAGGTTGGGGTGATCGACCTCAGTTAAGGTTTTGGAAGAAAACCCTGAATTTGGAATACGCAGGTAGTATTCCTTCACAGATCAACTGCAACAGTTTGTCCTTCAAAAGGAAGCTTCAATTGGAGAAGTAGTAGACCAGAAGTGGTTGCAGTTGTAATGTAAAAATAGGTCACTGTTAACCTATCATACAATTGGGTCACAAATTAGAACTAGTAGGGTACTGCCAACAAAAATGGTGGATGATGGGGTCGATGGTCATATCCTGTGGAATCAAGATGTTCTTCAGGTTTGACTGAGAAGGACTCATAAGTTGTAGGTCTACAACAACGGTAGGAAATCAACAAAACATTGAATCACTGGGTCTAAGGATGGCAGGAATGGCTTCAACAAACCTAATTCTCCCAAATTTGCAATTTATAATAAACTTAGACTTCGATCTTCATTGATTAACAACTTTGATCTTCAATGAGATGTAATATCTTTGATCGCGAACGAGATGAACCACCGTCGATCGCCAAAACTTTGGAGATGAACCACCTTCGATTTCAGAAGTTCAGAATCCATGGAGGAATGAAGAGGAAGCATTTAGAAACCATCATTATTCTCAAGGAAGAAGACGGTAAAAAGTTTGAGGTATTTTGGGGTTTATGGAAAAATATGGAGGAGCATTAACAACAAAATAATGCAGAGCTTCCAGATCCATCGAGACATAATATTTTCGGAAAAGTACAATATGGGAAAGAAACATTGAAATTTCAAGCAATTCCAAAAAACACAACATATGAGAATCCAGAAAAATATATCAAAAACTCAATAATGAAAAAAAAGGTAGGTGGGTGGGTGGGAATAAATGGCTTTAATAGAAAAGCATGATCAATAGATTCAGAGGTTTTCTAGCGAGATTCTACTCCATCAACAGTGCACTTTATGTCATGGAGTCCTCTCCACTTGAAGATTTTAAGATTAGAGATATTACTCCTTGCAGTTCGCCGGAGATGAGAGATTCATAGATGCAAGTTGTCAAAAAATAAAACTGAGATGCAAGAAAATGTTGAAATGATGGAAGGTTGAGGAGATATCTCAAAGGTTTTGTTTTGGAAAGGTTAAAGGATCAAACTGCATTAAGAAGGTTAATATAACCATTTATAAATGTTTTGCATAACTTAACGTTTTCAACTTGTTAACGAACTAGGGTTACATGTAAGTCCTAGGTCCTACCATAGTCCACGGGAGGTCTATATAATTGTTCAAAATATAGGAGAGGGGTTTGTAAATAGAACCAAAGTCCAGGGCGGGCCATGTAAAAATCAATCAGAACGCAAGTGCCTTTTTGTAAATTTTAGATTTTTTGAATGCCTTTCTGTAATTGAGTGCGACGCTGTGGGTCTGAAATTTCCAGAAAACTGTAGCTACGCGACTCCGAGAAGTTCCTCGATCTTCTTCAACCGGGCAGCGTGGGAAGCCCATAAATGTATGTGAAACGCTGCCCGTAATCCATCGGGCAAGGAAGGATTTTTCTAGAACCGTCCACGTGGCAACACCTACCACTTACGGTCTCTTTAAAACCCCAGTTCTTTCTTATCTTCTCCGACTTCAAAACCCCGCGAGGTAGACCCAAGCAAGACGAAGCAGAGCTCGGCATCTTCTTATCTTTTTCATTCAGTTCAGCTTCTGAAGGTTTAGGGTTTCTGTGGCTTAATTTGTGAGTTCTGTTGAGAAATTCGTGTTCATAATGGCGTCTGCGGCTCAGATTCATGGCCTCGGTTGTACTTCTTTCCCTTCTACGAAGAACTCATGGAGTAAAAATGGAAGCTGTTCAAGAACTGTGTTCTTTGGGCAAAGATTAAGTAGTGGAGGAGCTTCTTTTGGATTGCCTCGGTCGGCCTTCTTGAAGGTGAAGAGAAATGTAAAGAGAGATTCTACAGTTGGTCCTGTTCGTGTGGTCAACGAGAAGGTGGTTGGGATTGATTTGGGAACTACGAATTCAGCTGTAGCTGCGATGGAAGGAGGAAAGCCAACGATTATAACGAACGCCGAGGGCCAACGGACGACGCCTTCTGTGGTTGCTTACACCAAGAATGGAGATAGGTTAGTTGGGCAGATTGCGAAGAGGCAGGCTGTGGTTAATCCAGAGAATACGTTTTTCTCTGTGAAAAGATTCATTGGAAGGAAGATGTCTGAAGTGGATGAGGAATCAAAGCAGGTTTCCTATAAGGTGGTTAGAGATGAGAACGGGAATGTGAAGCTTGAGTGTCCTGCTATTGGGAAACAGTTCGCAGCTGAGGAGATCTCCGCACAGGTATATATCTCTCTTACTCGAATTGGACCGCAATATTGCTTATGTGGCATTTTATTGTTTTCTGAGTTGACTTTTACTTCTATAATTGTGGCTCGTGTGGTTCTCCGTCGCTTTTGAGGGTTTCTTTTTCGTCTCATATGCTTAATGGGCAATCCGTCTGTAGTTTATATCCTTATTCTCCTGCAATTTCTCCGTTTGATGCTGTCAAAGGGAAGGCTGCGTACATGGAAATTCGTTATCACTGCGACCTTGATTGGTTCAATTGTTGCAGTTTCTATTATTGAATGAGCATCAATTACTTTGGCTGTTTGGACTCTTTTGTTTATTAAATTTCTTGCTTGTGTGTTTTAATATGGTTTTCGGAGCTTGCAATGTTCTGTTATTGTGTGTGAGATTATGTTAGTTCCTAATCAGTTAAATTGTCTCAGAGCAAAAAAAAAAAAAAAAAAAAAAAGGTTAACTTTATTAGACTTGGATTGTGGACTACCTGGAACCAGGTAAAGTAGTGACTTACGCTTATAGGCTTTTTGTTTGCTCCGTTTCCTATTTCCTCCCCAGACTCTGCAGTGGGGGGGAGCATCATGCACTTAGTACGCCCTTTTTTAATATTGGCTTTGTTAAGGATTAACCGGTACATATTTTAGACAGGAAAGAAAGATAAAAAAAATATTATTTCTGCTATTTTCTTTGGTCAAGCTTTCCCCTTTAGTAGGCTTCTATCTATGTGGTATGGTTATCTATATGCTGGGTTTTTTTTGAAATTCCTTGCATCTTGGTATTTAGTTTTGATCTTTCTACTAGTTGGTTCACACTTCACAATAATTTCTTCTGCATTCAGGTATTGAGAAAGCTTGTGGATGATGCATCCAAGTTTTTGAATGACAAAGTTACCAAAGCCGTGATTACAGTGCCGGCATACTTCAATGACTCCCAAAGGACAGCAACAAAGGATGCTGGACGTATTGCTGGTTTAGACGTGCTCCGTATTATCAATGAACCTACGGCTGCTTCACTTGCATATGGTTTTGAGAAGAAGAACAATGAAACCATTTTAGTGTTTGACCTTGGAGGTGGCACATTTGACGTGTCAGGTAACAAAACTGTTCTGAAATCTGCCCTTTTAAGAGTAAATGTGGTTGTTGCTTAACAAAAAAAAAAAAAAAAAAAAAAAAAAAAAAAAAAAATCAAAATCCGTCATTAATTCTTCATTTGGCTTGTCAAGTGATGTACTTTATTATACTTGTTTATGGGAATTCTCTTCAGGATTTATCATTACTATATATTTGCACCTTTATTTTGGATATTTTGTATGTCACCTATACCCCAATCTGTGCCATCTGTATGCATGCATGCAAATGGAGAAGCAACAATTGTGTAACAGCAGTGCATCGGTTTCTGTTTTGTATGCAATTTTTTCTCTATTTCACGTATAAATCTGGTGAATATTGTCTACTTTTCTATTTCTAGTGAGGAGCATGACGAAATTTGTTCATGTTGTATGTGAACTCATTGTATTCATGTATGGTGTTCTACCTGCACTTTTCTGGCACTTGCTAATTTGGTCTTTGTAATGTTGCATGGATTCCTTCATATTGATGAAATTAAGCATGGCCCTTATAATCTGGTGAAGGTTCTTAGTACACAATTACATGCTTCAGGGAAATTCCCATTGCGCAACACTTTTGAATTAAGGAGATGGTTATTTAGTCGTTGTTAACTTGCTATGCTATTCATGCACGTCTTATTGCACAACCCTTTGGAGTTGTTTTTTTTTTTTTTCCACCCCTTCCCTAGGCCCCCCTTGGTTGTGAGAATTGGATTTTTCATTTTTTGTGGTTGATTGGTGATTGTAAGACTAATCAGGTATCTCATAGTTGCATGATAACAAATAGACTTGAATGTATGAATAACAATGTTCGGTTTACAGCTGTTGTGATATATTGTAGGTTGTAAACCATACATTATTATTCAAATATTCCTCTCCATTTGGTATCATCCAACTGTGAGACACCCCATTGTATACTTATTCCTATAATCCTGTTATCAGACTTGGCAGATAGCATGCTGTTTCCCCTTTTCATATATGGTGGTTTAGTCAATGATGAGTGAGTCATATGCTAATCTGATCAAACAGAAAATGTCTCCATTGCAGCTGATGGGCCACTAGTTGGATGGTGGGCCTTTCTGGTCTAGTGCACACATGTTCAAACATTAGTATGTTTTTCTGTTTATCTCTCTTGTACTTTCGTATTCTTTATTCTTCTTTGACATATCATAGTGTGTGGCCATAGTTTCAAGGTTGGGGATCAGATTGGCCAGCTCCTCTGGTGTTGATCCAGCTGCCTGCCTGTATCTGATATCCATAATCTGGATTTTTAGGTTGCATTAATATTGCCACTTTTCATCTTGACAGGAAGTTTGAAACCCACCCAAACCATGAACTGGGGTTTCATACGATGATTGCAGGCATAAAATTCTTATGTGGTGCACTAGTTAATTAATTGGAGGTGTGCTTTGTATATGGCATGGACATGGCTCTGTTTCTCCCTACTTGATTGCTTTAAAGTGATCCTTACTAGCTAAGCAATGATTTCGGTAGTTTATGGTTCATGAGGTTTTCTTGGACTTATCTGTCATGAGTTTTGGTTATTGGGAATGGGTGTTGTACATACAAAGGTATTCTTGGAGTTATCTACCATGAGTTCGATTACTGGGAATGGGTTGCAGATATGGCCAGTTGGTAGATTCACCCTCCCCAATCCCTTCACCTTTACTTCCACCCCCCTAGGGTCTTAAGCATCAGTTAGAGTCAGATTTATTATTTCGACTATCGATGCGGCTCAAGACTTCTCGATACTTGCCTCAAAACCTGCCAAAAATTAGAGCTGCAGTACAGAAGAAAACTGAAACTCTGAAACTTATCCAGCCCAAATTTTTGCTTCTCCTTCTACTTCTTTTTTTTTTTTGGAGTTGGGGATTCCATTCCCACATAAAAAAACGATTCGAATCTAACTAATTGCATCTAGTTTCAATCATTAAAAACTAAACAAGTCTAGGAATGTAACATATGCACGTGAGGTAAGTTCAAATCTTGCATTATAACTTCATGATTTTTTCTTCTATGAATCAATATATTCTGGAAAAATAGCATGATTCACTGCATCAAATTGTTTATTTGCATGAATCTGAGCATCAAATTTGTGATCCCCCCCCTTAAAAAAAAAAAAAAATGTAAATGAAACTTATTTTTCACAAGAAAGATGAGTGATAATGATTTGAAAAATTATATAAGAGTCACAGAGATGAGATTTATGACCATGTAATATTGCAGTAACTTTTTGATTTTTCTGTATTCTTATTTTCCTTCTTTCGAAAATAAAGAATTATGAAATTTCTGGATAATTTATGGATACATTGATTCAAAGGGGTCCATGTTGTTTGAAAATTACATGTACGAAATACATTATAGACTTTGATTGTTGTTTCTTTCTTTCTTTCTTTTCTTTTCTTTTTTTTTTTTGGTACTGCGTGTATGTTTGGTCATGCACATCATCATCTTGGTTGCACATTTACCCAAACCATTTCCAATTTTTTAAATTGAACAAGCCCGCAGCTCTTTATGGTAATAGACTATAACTGCATGTAAGAAACTTCATCCTTTATACATAATTGAGTACAGTTGTCTTGCCGTATTCTGTTCTTCCTTTTGTACATGATATATTGTCTTGCCATATTTCCATGTGTATCTCATCTCTCCAGTATGATACGGTATATCAGAGAGATCTTCATACCAGTGCTATTGGAACAATAGATGATGTTCTAGTATCACTTTGCAATTGTTTTATTATTGAGCTTTTCTTTTCGTCATTGGTAATAATGAAGAGAGTACATTAGCGAGAAGAACAGTGCAAAGAGTTCAACGTCCTAAAGAAGCCAATCGAACACTTACCATTAAAGTCTCTGTTTTTGTTTTGACAGCTCAGTTTGCTTTTTAATTTAATTGCAGTTCTTGAGGTTGGAGATGGAGTGTTTGAGGTGCTGTCTACATCAGGAGATACGCATTTGGGTGGTGACGACTTTGACAAGGTTGTGATAATTTTTATACATTTTTCTCACCATAAATTTCTGTTTAATGTGGTTTTTATTTTTATCATTTTATATAATTTTATGCTACTTTATTTCGAACAGAGAATTGTTGATTGGCTTGCACTAGAGTTCAAGAGAGATGAAGGCATAGATCTTTTGAAGGACAAGCAAGCTCTTCAGCGTCTCACTGAGACTGCTGAGAAAGCGAAGATAGAGTTGTCGTCATTGACACAGACAAGTATAAGGTGGGTGTTTTTGGGATTGTCTTCACGCATGCATATATATATTCATGATCTGACACTGGAAGACATTTTCCTTTCAATTTTAATTTTCTCCAGCTTGCCTTTCATTACGGCAACCGCGGATGGCCCCAAACATATTGAAACCACGCTCACAAGGGTCAAGTTTGAGGAATTGTGTTCAGATCTGCTCGACAGGTATATGTTTTTTTGACGTCTAACTTTTGTTCATCAGCCCAGGCATTTGCTTCCACAATATTCACCTTCTAGTTGTTAGTATCATGTTAGGAACTGGAACTGCTTTCCGTTTACCTATTGGTGTCTATTCTCTCTCTATATAAACTGGGGGTCTATGCTTTTGAATGCCAGCTGAGTGACACATCTGACCTCTATGTTCAGGCTTAAAACCCCAGTGGAAAATTCTCTAAGGGACGCAAAGTTAGCCTTTAAGGATTTAGATGAGGTCATCCTTGTTGGAGGATCTACGCGTATTCCAGCTGTCCAGGAGCTTGTAAAGAAGTTGACTGGAAAAGATCCCAATGTCACAGTCAATCCTGATGAAGTTGTGGCTCTTGGGGCTGCAGTCCAGGTGAGTTCTATTCTTCTTTTCTTTGACACATGTCTATGGGATCAAGTCTTGAAACGATTTGTGTTGAGATTCACTATGTTGATATGATACAAAACTGGTATTTAACACCTTGGATATGTCAAGTTCTTATCGTTTGTGGTGGGGACTTGAATGTATTGCAATATCATTGTTTAGAAAAATAGGTCCATGGTAGAATTTCCTTTTTCTGTCTTTTTTTTTTTTTTTTTTTTTTTTTTATGGGTTCAACCCCTACAGCTGCATGCACTGACATTTGATGCCTTCTACAAATTTTCAGGCTGGTGTATTGGCTGGAGATGTCAGTGACATTGTACTCCTGGATGTGACTCCATTGTCCCTGGGTCTGGAAACGTTGGGTGGTGTAATGACGAAGATCATCCCAAGGAATACAACATTGCCCACCTCAAAATCAGAAGTGTTCTCAACAGCTGCAGATGGTCAGACCAGTGTTGAGATCAATGTTCTTCAGGGTGAGAGGGAGTTTGTGAGGGATAACAAATCTCTTGGTAGTTTCCGTCTGGATGGTATCCCTCCTGCACCGCGTGGTGTACCCCAAATTGAAGTCAAATTTGACATTGATGCCAATGGTATCCTTTCTGTTACGGCTGTCGATAAGGGCACTGGGAAAAAGCAGGACATCACCATTACTGGTGCCAGCACCCTGCCCAATGATGAGGTATGACCTCCAAATTTGCCATCTTGATATAAATTTTGCACTCAAAATATGCCACTAGCGGTCCAAATTGGAGCAATCTGCAATTATATTTTGCAGAATGTTTCAATCCATTAATGACCAAGGCTTCTTCAACTCCAATATCTGATAGAGTTCTAATGACTTGATATAGTGGTTCTCATTCATCTGGAGTCATTATTTTGGATCCCCCACCCTCCCCATTCGTATCCACCAGTACACACTTATTGGTTAGCTGGTTGAACCATCACCGTGAAATAAGATTGAGGGTATATTTCTGTCTCACTTTTATTAGTTAGCCAAGTTCTATCCTTGTTATATTTTTGCCCCTGTTTCCTGCATGACTCATGTTGGAAGGGCTTCCTGTATGGCTCAAATATCTGCCATGTGGAAGCTCCGGTGGGGCTCAAATTTGTGGATAGGTCAACTCCAAAGTCCCCTGCCCACCTGCCAGTTTCTGCCCATACAGAGTTTTCCAATTGGCGAAGTGGAGCTTTGGAAATTCAGAACTATAGGAGAGTCAAGAGTGCAGAGTAGTGGTTGGAGTACTATAGGTTGCAAAGACATACATGAAGATGCGTGCCAATACAGGGGAGAGTATGTAATGGAAGTTGACTCTAAAGTTTGACATGTCGCTAAGCCAGACTGTGTACTCTCTTCTATCCTTTATCCAACAGTCGGAATTAATCACATTATCATTACGTTACATGTGGCGCAATGAGGAGGGCCATTGAGAATGCCCTTCCTATGTGGGCTGTGCAAATAACTTATTGCCATTAATTTTACAGAAACAATGGCAGTGTAGTTCTGTATGCTCTTACTAGTAGATATTTAGCTGCATCTCTCCATGTTAGCTCCTTAGATCTCTGTCCTATTATAACTCCTTCAGCTTGTTTAACGATTTGTTACTCATCTATATTGTTTCTAGCACATGGGAACATCGATTACTGATATGTGATTGAAAATCAATTATATTGCTGAATCCATGAGTCCCCTTTCTAGGGTTTGTACTTATGCCTAATTACATAACCTATTTGAATGCTTCTAGCTGCATCCATGCAGCACGGTATCTTTATTGGAGAATGTATGTGTTTCGCTTCTGCCATAAAGATGTATGGTTAGCAATAGTGCCTCATCACTAGAGAAAGAGTTATTGCATCACTATGGAATGGTTGGTAATTGATCTGGCATTTGCTGTGATGCTTTGATACCCAATGAGGAGGGGCAGGACTCCTAGAGCTTGATGCACCAATAGATTTTGTTGAACTGATAGATATTAATGATTATAGTGATATGTGAAATCTACTATAATAATGATCTTTTGGCAACAATTAAAATGTGCAGGTTGATAGGATGGTGAAGGAAGCTGAGAGATTTGCAAAGGTAGACAAGGAGAAGAGGGACGCCATAGACACCAAGAACCAAGCAGATTCTGTTGTGTACCAGACGGAGAAGCAATTGAAGGAATTAGGAGACAAGGTCCCTGCTCCTGTGAAGGAGAAGGTGGAGGGGAAACTTGGTGAGCTCAAGGATGCAATATCTGGTGGGGCAGCCCAGGCTATAAAGGATGCCATGGCCGCCCTCAATCAGGAAGTAATGCAACTTGGCCAGTCTCTCTATAACCAGCCTGGATCATCAGGTGCTGGCCCTGCACCTGGAGGTGAAGCTGGGCCTTCGGGTTCAGCGAGCAAGGGACCTGATGGTGATGTCATTGATGCTGACTTCACAGACAGCAAATGAGAGGAAGTGGGAGATTACGATGAGCATTCCTGGCTTTCTCATGGGGTCATCCATGATGTGCATAATTTGGAAATGCATTGATTAGCATGAGGTTTCTTTTTTTTGTTTCTCAAAATACTGTCAGTTGGGTGTTTTGGAAAGGGGACAAATATAGAGAATAGAGGATTGTAGAGGCTTGCGGTTGCCCACAATAGAAAATCTAGCAATGCCAACCTCGGTACAACTTTGGTTGGTGTTGATGGTTCACAGAAGAATGAGTAGAACGGGTTTTCCATGGGATATTCTTGTCTATCTGCACTATGTTGAGAATGTTCAGCAGTTGCCTATCCTACGTTATTGAGGATGTTCAGAGCATGTAAAAAGCTGCATTGTTTCTCTATTTTTTGTTCTTTATGTTATTTACATTTTTTTTGGCTACCCCCC
>NC_056562.1:39488031-39513121 GCF_013358625.1 Macadamia integrifolia | reverse complement strand
ACCCCAACCCCAACCCCAACCCCACCCTTAACCTTTATTTTCTGGGTCTTGCCAAGCCCTAGAGCTGCTGTACCCTGATTCCAAAACACTGGAGTTCAAGGGACGGAAAGCATTGCAGCTGTGCAGCGATTTTCATCTGATGCAGTCAAGCTGTAGATTATTTGGCCTTCAATGGTTTGTGTAGTTACTGTTTTTGGTAACATGTTATTAGTAGGTGATGAAATCTGATAGTAATCGAAGCCCAACAACCACATTTTGTTCAGAGGATACTAACATTAGGAAAGGCTAATGTGGGTTCCTTCCGAAGTTAACGGACCCTGTGTTTCCTGATATGGAATTACTCATTTTCAACTTCCTGTTTGTATCTAGACTCAGGTAAGCAACGGACAACACCTTGTGTGGTTGCTGATCATTTGGAGTGATCTTATGAAGCTGCCGTATATCTACCTTTTTCCCGGAACGGAATTTTGTGCAGGGGGTTTATACCGGCGGTGGTCATGAGGTGTTTAGGTCATTCAGGGGCCAATTGGGATTTGGGATTAGGCCAATCCCATGACTTGGAACTCAAGTTATCGAAAATGTTGAGCAACAGATTGTACGATCTAACTGAAATTATCATTGGTAACCATATTTTACTCTGGTTGGGTATTGGCAACTCCAGGGGTGGCGTTTGAATGACCATACAATCATAGCAAAAAATGAGGACGAATAACAATACAACGATACCGGTTCTGGGGTGATACAGGGCCGGTGGGTCAGGTAATCAACCTGGATTGTCCAATCTTCCTTCGAGCGGTGATTTCTCCCTGATCCAACTGTTGATCGTGGAGAAGTTCTTGCGGAATTACTGGGCATGGAGAGGGTGGTCGTGAGTCGGCTTGATTTCTGGCTGGTTGTATATCAGCCTGGTTTACAATTAGTTGTTCTTCACTTCGGTGACAGAGGTCGTACGGTAGGTAACAGTAGGCACAAGCAATTTAACCGAAGGGATCAGCTATAGACATCCCCTTTGCCGTTGGATTAAGATATCAAGGGCAATCAAAAATCACCTTTTATTTATTTTTTGTTCTGATAGGTGGGGTGGAAGTAGGTAACAAAAAGAAAACTCAAACTTAAAATCTCTTGATGAGCATGTACAACAACTCACTAACTGTGCTAGGTAGCACCGTTAGTTGTTGAAATCACCTCTTCTCCAAACCATTTTCTAGGTATTTTTCAATCTTTTTTACCCCGCCCCCTTTTTTCATGATTCGTGCTATTTAATTGACCATTTTTAGTTTAGAGTTAATGTAGATGATGTCGCATGGTGGAGGCGATTTTCTCTACTTTCTTTTGATTAGAAAAAAAATGTAGATGTGTATTAATTTTTTTTTTTCCAATTTTGTATGAAGAAAACTCCTTTATTTATTTATTTTTTTTGCTCCATTCTTTTGATTAGAAAAAAGTGTAGATGTGTATTCATTTTTTTCTTTTCCAATTTTGTATGAAGAAAACTTTTTTTTTTTTTGGAGTGTTTAAGAAAAGTTAAAATGTTATGGGTGCATGGTTAGTAGGCCAATGGGAAAGCATGAGGGAGCATATTCAGTGCACGTTAAGGGGGTAGTGTGGTCTTTTCATATCCTACATTGTCTAGACGTTTTTTGCTCCAAACTGGTAGAGTTTTTTTCCCCAAATAATATATAAAGGATGCACTTGAGTTGAATATATGTTATCTACAAAAACCACGTTAACAAGGTTGAATAACAGCCTAGTGCAGATGGTGGGGGCACAAAAATCCCACGCTCACCTCCTGACCCTTATCTACTTTTCCTTTCTACTTGAAAAAAAAAAAAAAAGAGTTGGGTTTTGATAGATTTTCCACGAAAAAACCATCAAGAACACATTCAGTTGATTTTTTTAAATAAAAAATTTGAATATCCATATGAGAGTTTAGAATGTGTAGAATGATAAAATCTATAACTCTAATTTTTTTACTCTGCTGTATCAATAGATTTTTTTTTGTTAAAAAGAAACATGGAAAAATGGTCTATTGAATATGAAAGTTTCAATTTTTGTCAATAAATTTGAAAATTATAAAAATACTAAAAAAAAATAAGAATTCCAAAAATATGATTATAATGTTTTCAAATGTCAAATATCATGATTGGGAAAATTAATAATTTATTAAAAAAATTATAATTTTTATGTTTATTATTTCCATTTTGTAATAGAAAACTTATTTTGTGGGGAAATTATAAGATTTTATAAATTGTATGGCAAAAAGAACCCAGTTGGTCTGGCAAAGAGTTCCCCTCCCTTAATTGCATTATTTGTATAGATTAATTAAAAATTACAAATAGGGATAATAATAATTACTAACGAACTGAGATTTCTTCAAACTACGGCCACAGTTAGGGGGAAATTCCTTTACAGATGGCCATCATTTTTTTATTTTTTTTTCAGATTGCATTAGATGGAAGGGAAGAAATTGTCTTGGACTTATTAGACATCTAAAAAATAGGGAGGGTAATAATGACAGAGATCTGATAAATGTTTCCTTCATCAATGGTAAAAGAAAAATTATCTTACATTAAACAAGGGGAATTTTTCAGTATATCATATTATCATATTTGGTGGAAGAGAAATCAGAGGAAGTAGTCGCATTCCTCTTGCTGTCTGTAAATGTATAGAGTTCGAGATCAACCACAAGCTCATACCATCCATCCATTGTTGCTAGAGTCTCTCAAGAATAGAGATCAATCACTCCAGCTTGGGATCTTTCCCTTTTATATTTGACTCCCTCCACATTAGATGTTTCTTTCTTGTTTAATCTCTATCACCTGATGTTGCTTTGTGTATGCCCTTTAGGGTCAATGGCCAGCTTTGGGCTTTGCTATTGTTGCTGCTGATCGTAGCCCCTGGTTGGCGTCTTAGAGGGGCTTTCTTCCTCTCCTCTTTTTAATATATTTTGAGTTAACCAAAAAAATTAAAAGAGAAAAAAAGGAAAAAGAAAAAAATTAAAATTAAAATAAAATCAAGTAACTTGCATTTTTATAAAGTATAATCCCTGTTTGAATTCTCTTTCAAAGTCATAGACAAATACAATCACATTAAACTATATAGAGAAGTTCTTATAAAAAAAAAGTTAAAACTAATGAATCATGGATGTAAATAATCATACCTATAACTTTCTGGACATGCTGCTATACAAAATTAAGTACCCCTTTAACTATGCCCTTAACAACCATATAACTGAAAAAAGGGAGAGAGTTCCCCCAAAATGCAGCATAGGTAACAGCAGCGCGGGACTAATTGGAGTATGTATGAAAGCATTAACAACTGCGTTTTACAGGCAGGGCTGTCATTTTTCCATCTTGTGTCTGGCATAGGGGCTTTTTGCCTTTTGGGTATTTAAAAAAAAAAAAGAAAAAAAAAATGATAAATCTCCTATTCTTAAACCACTGGTGTACCTCAATCCCTTTATTAGAAACTCAACTTTCCCATGTCTGTTTCATAGAAGAGTGGTGTAGCTTGGTCTCCTCCTTCTCAAACTCTCCACTCCTGTAAATGCAGCCACCTTCGTCAATTGGTCCAAAACTGCAGCCCCAATTGCCTGATAGCCGTCTAGTCGGCGAGAAATACCGAGGAGGAACATGACCATGGCTTCTGCTTCCAAAATCACTCCGGCCAAGTGAGACCGCGGGAGGCGCAGCCCTTCCATGTCCACATCCATTTGAATACGGGCAATGTAGCCTTGGTGGAGGGTAGTGAGGGTGTGCATGTTGTTGCATTTGGTGACCATGGTGGTTTTCCTTTGCGAGGCTACTAAGACTAGGAGAGCTACTGACTCTATGGTAATTGTGTGGTATGATTCCATCAATTGTACTTCCTTCGGGGATAATGGATCTTGGTGATGATCCCGCCGACGAGATTGTCGGACGGTTAATACCACTAATGCTACTTCTTATGTTAAAACTAGGGCTACGTATAACGTTGAGTGCATCAATGTAACGTTGTTCGAGCACATTGTTCGCCATATGGTTGATGGTCGTTTGGTTTTTGGCTAGTAGAGGTGGGTGTGAAGGGAACAAGAAGGTACGAAGCCTCGGGGTACTGCCACCTTCGGATAATTGTGTCTCATGGCGATCATATTCGTGAAGCATGTGGTTGAGGTCTTCATCGCATGTTACAGAAACTAAGACATCCATGTCTTCCGGTATCAATTGGTACTTCAGTACTACTTCATCTTCAGCTATAGCAGCAAGCTTCTTCATTAGCTCTGCAACAAAGAAAAAGGGATCAAGTTTAATTTTGAATCATAATTCTCCTGCAGATTCTCCTCCACCCCACCAACAAAACTTGGCTGCTGCCTGGTGCAGGCAAGTAGCTGCAACCAATTCCCCGGTACCAGTAGGGGAGGTGAATTTTTTCACCTCTACCCTAAGATTGCATTCCCTTGGCCGTTATTATAGGATCACAGCCAACCAAGGCAATTTTTTTAGCATATCAATCTAATGCTGTGTTTGTATGCATTCTAGATTGCTAACACATTAGCAGAAATCACAGCAACCACAACTTAATTTCAAAAATGTCCACTATCCCATTTCAAACTTTTTAAGAATATTACTATGTTTTTATTTTTTTTAACCAAGGTGTTGGAGGCCAGCTTGTCGAGCAGCATCTCGATCTCCACTTAGATCATAGATGCATAGATGTGGAAACAAACTTAGGACCGTGTGGATAGAATTTGGGATTGTACGCCTAACCACACAATCCCAATTCACCCTAACCACCGGATGAAGACTCCAATCCTTACAAGAACCCTGGGCTTCCTTTCATTAACCGATGTGATTATCTTACTCTATAAGCTATCTCAACCGTCTAATCGGAATCAGGTCTAAACGGATTCAGGATGGCCCACTTTTAAGACCAAAAGGTGAATCGGTAGCCATGTGTAAGGTTAGACGAGTTGGTCAACAAAGTAGGACCACGGTTGATGTCTAACAGAACTGAACCGCCATGCACAGATTGTAGCATTGGTCATGTACTGAAACCACCACACGACGGCTTAAAATAGCATTCGCCGCCGCGGAGAAGCTAAATTGGAAAAGAAAAAGGGAAACTTGCCTGAGAAACCAATGTCACGAGGGCAGGCAACGACACGTGTCTCGCCGCCAACGTACTTGAGCTGGCCATCGTTAGGCCTGGGCATTATCTTTCCACCGTGGCTACACAAGAACTTCACGCGACTCTTCGGCGACACCGTCGCCACTTCCTCTCCGCCACCACCAACCGATGCCATCTCACTCCTCTCTCTTCCTCCTCCTCCGCCGCCGCCGCCGCCGCCGCCGCGCTGATTGATCGCCTCCACAAAATGCTGCTCAACCGATGATGAACTCACTAATTAGAAGCCGACCTTTCCTGATCGATAAATAAGGGATTACGATAGCCACCGTTTTGGAACTTAGAAGGTTATCAGCAATTAATATATCGGAAATCGAACCTCTCGAATTCCGATTTATCCTCCTCTTCTCCGTTGACAACCTGAAACCAAAACACGGAAAGAGAAATAAATCAAAATCAATTAAAATCATCTTAATTCATCAGAAAAATCTCAACATTGGAAGAAAAGACAAAAAAGAATCGGAGCTTTCTTCCGCATGAATCGATTCTCAAAAAGAAATCAACAGAGACAGAGGAGGAAAGAGAGGTTCTTTGATCGTAAAAGAAGATCTGAGAAGAAGAAGCTTAAGTCCATTGAGTTGTGTAGTTCATGTGAGTAGCTTCATTGATTGAGATGAGAAGGAGCAAATCTGGAGAAGATAGGGCATTATTACCTGTAGAAATTGGAGGAACGAAGAGAGAGTGTTGGAAAAAAAATCGAAAAGAAAGAAAAAAAAAACTTAAAATCACATTTTTTCATATTTTATTGGTTACGACTAAGAATAGAGAGGAGGAGGAGGAGGAGGAGGAGAAGGAACGGATGGGAAAGAAGAATTACAAATTTTTTAATCGATAATCCGGAAAACGAGGCTATTTGAACGACGGAGTTCTCCTTTTTCACGCCAACCACAGGTTTCCTCTCCCGCTCCACCACTGTGGGCTCTCTCTCTCTCTCTCCACTAATGTGAAATACCTAAAAACCAGAATAAGCCAAGGTTCTTAATTTTCTTCTCCTCCCCCTCTCCTTTTATAAGCGAAAATTAGGGCAAATATTTCATATCTGACATTTGAGCCTTCTGAAATGACAAAAGTGACCTCTACTTATGATGAATTGAAATTTCGTCTATTTTGAGTCTTCCCCGCTCAGCTTTTCTTTTTTTTTTTTTTTTTTTCTTTTAACACTAAACCACTATGTATTTTTTGTTCACCGCATCGGAGAGATCAATGCGTATCGGTCATTTTTACCATTTCATTTTTAGAAAAAAGTATAATTTTTTATTATTTTACCCTTGAAATGATATGAATAACCGATCCAGATTGATCAGGGATTGGTCTCAGTCGATACCGATACATCTAAACATGATATCAATACTTGAAACCATGAAACCTACTCTCACAATCTTTTTAAGTAATTGATTTTCTCTTTAAAACAATTAATATAACAATAAATATGAAAGAGGTGTTTTCGTGGAGAGAGCATAAAAAACCTAAATGCTTCATCTTGATATAGGAGCAGAAGCCAAAGAGAAGAAATAGGTCAGATTGTCATACACGTTATTGATATATGGCCGACAAGGCTTTCCTGTAATAGAGATGATAACCCTGTGAATACTATGAAAAGTTTTATACCCGTGAAGGAGATGTCATAAATGTTTAATATCTTCTAAAACTCGTGCTATAAGATGATCCCGAATAACCATTTCAATATCTCTTGTCTCGAACTCATGACATGACATCAACCACTTTCTCCACAAGTAGAGCCTTTACCAACTTGGCTATGATGGCAAAGAAAGCATGGTTTTGAGATCAAAGTTTGTTCATTTGAGAGTATTAGATATGTTTACTTGGAAAAGAAATAGACGAGAAATATGATTGAAAAATCATGTTTACTGAGATTGAATTGATAGAATGATTGATCGTATTTTGGTTCTGATTTTTTAAAATGAAGATTCATTTAGACATTCTAATCATTATTTTTCATCTTGGGTATGCTATGTCAAAATATTAATGACTTAGATTGTCTTAACTAAATTGAGAGTTGGTTCCATTTTCAATAGAAAGAAAAAATTTTGAGCGTTGGATGTGCTTATTTTGGGGGAAAAAAAGAGATAAGAACATGCAAGATTTGCTTATAAATATTATTTTATATTGTAAATTTCCATCTCAAAAGACCGATCTAATAAGAGGAAGTGTTCACAGGTATATGAGGAAAGGGATTTTCCTATTCAGAATCAATGTGAGACTAAAACGACTAACATATACAATTGAAAATATGTATTTTACGATTAGTGATCTAATTAATAGAATGATTTTTTTTTCAACTAATTGATTATTTATACAAACACTTCAATTGCTATTTCCTATTTGAAATGGTTGTATTTTTTTCCATCGCTTTAATCAAAATTTTGTTAATTAACACAATCATTGAGTAAGAGGCCTTGATAATCCAAGGATTAAAATGAGGGTTGAAATATATCAAATAAAAAAATTGCCTCATATATAGATTATTGATCTGTTAGGCCATTTCCTTAACAATTGATTGTCAAACAAGCATTCACCACTTTCATTTATCCGATCATATGAAAATTGATTCCAACAATAAGGGAAAGCTTGAGCATCTCCTATCTTCTTGAAAAACTCTCCTTTGCCCTTCGCATCCTAGTCTTTTCATTGGTTGAGCCACTAATTCCAGAAAAATTAATGGTATATGCCTAATCGTCTCCCCCAATAATAAATATCAACTTCTTGTTATCATTCTTTTGTTTGCAACACTTTGACATTAAGATCTTCTCCATTCTATCATTCAATTGAGAATTTTCCTACATTGATTAATCCAATGGTCGAAAGTAGTAATTTTATATATACTATTCAGATTTGATTTGTGTTTGAAACACATTTCCATTAGGCTCTATGATTTTATAACACAAACAAAAGGACTTACTAAGGGAGTGTCTAAATGATACCTTTATTTACTTATTTCTTGGTAATATAAATAACACCGTAATAGTTGGATTTAAGACTTGATTTTTTATTTTATTTTAATTTATTTTTTAATATGAAAATATGGAAGAGTTTCCGAAAATAAGTTGATAATGACATATTATTATGTTATTATAAAATGATTTATTATCATACACGTATGAAAAGATATTATTACCCTTGTAAAAAAAAAATTGTGTCCTGAGAATACGACTCACTATTCACTTTTAGAGAGAGAGAGAGAGGGAGAGAGAGACCTCCCTGGAATCAGATTCTCCGAATGTTAAGAACACTAAAATTATAAGCCACGTGTTAAAGAGTAACGTTTCTGTTGGTAGAGCTTGCAAAACAGCGTCCTCCATAGATTAAAGCTTTTTGTCCGAACATTAGACAATCAAATCATTTCTATCCAAAAAAAAAGTTAGGCCCTCAAATCATAAGCCACGTATTAAGGAGAAAACATTTCACGTTTCATGGGACCCACCACAAGTTACCCCCATGACATGGATTTGCAGTTACGTGACGCTCTCGTCCAGGCTGGCTGCATTCGCATTTGAGGACCCCACGGGCCACGCGATTTTGAGAGCTAAAATTGCAAAACATGCCTCCGAAATAATTCATCTTTTCCTTGTTGATGACATTTTCATTTTTTGTAGAGTCACTCAAGAAGATCTTTCAACAATTAAATGCATCTTAGATCTCTTCATTGATTTGTCCGATTTGATTATTAATTTTGATAAAAGTGGTTTAGCCTTCAGTTCCAATGTGAATGATTGTTCCAAAAAAGACCTGAGTAAAATTATTGAGATCAAAGAGATGATTAGCGACACAGGCTTTCTTGGAGCCAATTTGTTCCACTTTAGGAATAGATCGGGCCAATTCAATAAAATAATCGACTAAATAAAAAATAAGCTTGGACTCTGGGAAGCCATACATTTCTCTTTTGTTGAGAGAGGTATTCTACTACAATCATCATTAACTTCAATTCCTTCATATGTAATGTCATGCTTTTTCTTTCCAAAGAATATTTGCAGGAAATTGGATTAAATTTTTATGCATTTTTGGAATGGAGATAATGAAAAGACAACAAAAACACACCTCATCGGTTGGGATAAAACCTGTCAACCAAAACATTTGGGAGGACTCGGTTTTAGGAAAGTTGAAAGTCACAACAAAGCACTATTGCTAAAGTTGGGGTGAAGACTCATTTCCAATGGGAACAATAGTTGGGCTCAAATACTCAAAGCTAAACACTTTGCCAACATGTCAATTTTTGACCCAAGAACTCTCAAAGGTAGGGGCTCGCCATGCTCGAATGGTATCGTCAAAATACTCCCTCTCCTGAAAAGAATAGTGGTTCAGAAAAAAGGTAATGGCACTCATACTTTCTTCTTGTTTGATCCTTGGCTCCAATCTAATAACAACACCATTGAACAATCCAACTTTTTGGGTAGTAGTGATAATAGATTTTCAAACTCTGAGCTGGTCGGTAAGTTCATCAATAATAGTCAATGGAATCTGGAACTATTGAATGCTTCTTTCCCTAACTTTCTGTCTTATTCCATTGCTCAAATCCCTTTATCACATCAAGATGACAGTTGGTGATGCACCCTCTCAAAGGAGGGAACCTTCTCAACTAAATTAATTGCAAAGTTTCTTAGCAATAATGCACTAACGAACTTCCATGCATGTTCAAGCAGGTGTTATTGCTCATCTCCCTTCTCATGATGGTGGCAATTCTTCTGAAAAATCAATATTCATCCCAAGTTTAAGCGCTTCTTCTGAAGAGCAATCAATGACAGATTACCAACCAAAGATATCTTGTCAAAATGAGTGGATATTGATCCAATGTGTGGCTGGTGCCACTTCTAGCGGGAGACTCTCCATCACCTTTTGTTCGAGTGCAAATTAACAAGAATAATTTGGGCCTCGTGCCCACTAGGTTTTAGACCCAATCTTTTACCATGTGACTCTTTAAAAAATTTAGTTTCTCTTTGCCTTAACTCGAACATCATTCCCAAAAAGGACTTTATGTGGTTTTTTGCTGTTTTTATCATCACCTATCATTTCATATGGATCCACAGAAATAAAACTACCTTCTCTATGCTTAGACTAGAGGCCATCACTATCACTAAAAATATTGAGTTTTGGATTGCGCATGGCATTACTTGCAAACTTCCGGAAGCATAGGTGATCTCTAAACCAGATCTATGTTGCACATCTCCGGTCCACACACAAAGCACAAACTCGCTCTACATAACAAGCATTATCGATAAGAAAAACAATATATTTGCATGGTCTTTAGCTATTGTCTTACAAAATGAAGGTCTCTTATATGAGGCAAATTATGTATTGACAAGAAAGGATGGTAAGGCAGAGGCTCTAGGGCTTTTGCAGGGGCTAAAGAGGACTAAGGCGAATAAGTGGCTGACAAACACCGTATGGAGTGACGCGGAAATTTTCATGAAGATTTTCAACAATGAATTTGATAAACCCCTATCCTTATGGCCTAAAACTTTAATCGTACTAACTAATGAGTTGGATAGCTATAATAGTCATATTAGGTTTAGTACGTTAAAAGCTAGTAGTAGTATATTAGAATACTTAAAGATGTTGGCTTATGAGGCTCTGTCTGGTAGGAAACCTATATTCAGAACAAACTTGGAATGTAATAATGATATATAATATTGTCTCTTTTTGTTGTTTTGGCCAAAAAAAAAAAAAAAGATGAATCACTTGACTAGAGGACTTCTGATGGTAACCCTTGAGTTTCAATCTAAATGTTCTTCTACCCACATTATTAAAATAAATATCGGGGAGTTTTTTTTTTGGAGTCCAAGACTAACACTTGGGTCAGACAAGAGACCCACAAGGGGTTACTAGGCCATACTTTTTATCAACTAGTAATCTACTTACTATTATATCAAGAAAGATGAGGGGAGGAGGAGAAAGGAGCGTCAATCCTTGACCTTCTTTAGATTTATATTAGACCCAACTATCTACCTATCTACCACTGATCATGGCTTGTTATATGAATATTATAATGACAGAAAATTTTCCTCCATAAATTTATGGGGTGATATTGTTCATACTTAAGGGCCAGAAATGTTACTACACAATCAAGAGTTCAATTACTTCATTTTCATAATTGTTCTTTGTCTTATTTGGTCTATATCATATGATTATAGTGTCAAAATAACCTTTACATACCTGGTTCCATTGAGGATATATATTTTTTTTTATAAATATGTAATGGGAATAAGTTTTGCTGGAAGTTTTTCGATCAAATCAATTATTAGAGTATTTAATTTTGTTCTTGTTTGCGTGATATCAATGGGTTTTGTTTGGTTGTAGCGTAGTTGGTGAGCAACGAACTTGGTGCGAGTCGTAAACTCGGACGTCTTAAGTTCTACTCCCACTAGGCACACCTTGGGCCACTCATACGGAGGGTGTTTAGTGCTCTTCACTGCTTTCAATGAAATTTGAATGATTTTCATTCAACCTCAGTATGACCTGATCCATGTGGTTGTGGGGTCAGTATAGACCTATAGGACTCGACTTGGATACCCGTCGTTAGCAAAAAAAAGGTTAAGTTTCAATATATTTTTTTCCAAAAAAAAAAAAATTATATTCTTTTTCATGGTAGGGATAATATTGGACATATGGTCGTGATGGAATGTGTTTTTAAGAAGGAAGATTCTAGACATAAGTATAAGTGCATATATGTGTATAAATTGAACTTAACCGCATGGGAATTCTGAATGAATGCTGTCACTTAGAGTGAAACAGGATTCTCCCAATAGGGTAAGTTGTATAGGTAAGGATTGAGGCATTTCAATTCACATTATATGAGTTGTAAGGGAAGCTTATAATATGAATAACTATTGAATTATGTTTGTTCACCATTCAATGATTTTAGGACAAAATTTTGTTTCACTTATAGCTGAATGATGAGATGGTCCAGATGTGACCCCCCACCTCTTCACATTCCTCTCTCCCCCACCCCCCGGCCCGTGTTGTTGATTTCCATTTATTGGGGCCTCACGAAAACTCAGTCCATGAATTTAATCATGCATTCAAATGTACACTTGTACATGTTTATGGATTGACCAATAACAAACGGTCGATCGCTTCTGATATGTATTCCAGTCTGGTTTTGCACGTGAGAGAGAGAGAGAGAGAGAGAGAGAGAGAGAGAGAGAGAGAGAGAGAGAGAGAGAGAGGTTAGGTGTGGCAGGATTGCAAGATTAATGGGGGTGGGGACGGGGCGCAAGGTGGGTAACGGCAGGAAGTGTCGTTGGTTTAATATTGCATATAAATAGATAAGGGCAAAATTGAAAATAAAAATAATCTTGGTTTATTAAATTAGGGAAGAAAGAAGGCTACTGCCATTATGTGTCATAGTGATTAGTATATGTCTATGCCTAGACACAATTGAGGGTAAAAAGCTTGACTAAACTGCACCACACTAAAGATGTTATTGTGTATCCTTACGATAGTTCATGTACTAACGTATGAGGTTGTGTTCTATTACTTAATTAATGTTATCTTAGTTTAGGTATTCCGTCCAAACATGATATGTGAAAGATAGAATGCTTTTACCGCGATTTCTCTAAACGATAGATACCCCATCATTAATTTACCTTTTTATAATTCAAACACAAGTATCATTATGGACAATTTTAATTTTATGATTGAAAATTGGGAGCTAACATAATAAGTAATCCCACTAGAATTGAAATAAATTAATCACAATTTGGTCCACAGGTTGGGTTGGAATGTGGTGTTGCGGTCACGTGTCGTTAATTCCATCTGTTATAAAAGTGGGTTATTTGGGTATTTCCATAATGGGAAAAGGGTTTCGTTATATATTTGTAATGAGATTACTTTCTCTGTAAACAAGTTGAGAGAAATTTGTGAACGAGCTTTATAACCATATTCTCTATTGATAGTAAAACAAAATTTCATCTCATTGTGAAAAATAGACACAACTAATCAAGCCATGTAAATCTATGTATATTATATGATTATTTAATTTTCTTATTTTTGACATGTTTTAAGATTGCGTTTCTACAGTTGATTCATAAACCAACGCTGCCATCATATAGTCATCCAATCCCCTTATACAGTGGGAAAATAATCCTCTGTTTTTCTCATCCCTGTTTTTCCTTGTTTTGCTACCTGCAGAATGCGACACGTGGACAACTTTAAGACCAACGCATCGGATGTAATAATTCTCACCCAATCTTGACCGTTGGTCTCCTTATTGTCCACGTGTCGCGTTCTGCAGGTAACAAAACAAGAAAAAACATGGATGAGAAAAACAGAGGATTTTAATCCTATAAAGTGTGGATTATTGTATGAACACAAAATACACTATAGAAAGACCTCTACACTGCTCAGCCCCACAACATGTTCTGTACAATTCAAAAAGCACATGACAAGTTGTGAGGAAAGTTCTGATTGAAAGAATTTTTCTTCCATTCTCACTGGTTTTCTACTTTTAGCATATTTTTCATGGCTTACATTCATTTAATATGTCAACCTACTGCTCACCCTTTCTATCCAAAAACAAAAAAAAAAAAAAACCTACTGCAGACCCTCACATGACTCTTTGCCTAGTGGGCCTCTCTCACTCATGCTGTCATGCATACAACCTCCTCAAAATTAAATTAAAGAAAAAATGTTTCCTGCGAAAAACATATGGCTCTTACAATAGTAAGAACTAATGAGAACATAAAACAAAATATTAGTAGTGATGATATTTCCAGCTTTCAAGGGGTAGAATAATCATTTCGCCTCATCTGTATCTGAACATAAGAGCCATATTCCTCATAGGATTCTTTTTTCCCTTAAATTATTTGCCTCAGGTGATAGGTAAGCAATTTCCTAAAGAAGACAGAAGAAATGCCTATATGCAAGAAAATTAAACTCAATATGACTTCCATTTTCAGGAGAGAGAAAGAGAGAGAGAGAGAGTAAATAGTTGGGTTATAATGTAGGCCCTTGAAAGTGGAAGACAAGATTTGTGTCTTATGATGATTATTTTTCAATAAACTAAACTCAAAAGGTCAAGAACAAAGCTCAACTATTAATTTAATTCCTTCAAACATCAAAGTTCTAAGCCTGCAACACATCTTCTCCAAGTCCCCATAAAAAGTTCAATAATAAAAATAACAGAAAACGATGCAGACCTTATAAACTAAAGTCCAAAAAGTTTCTTACATGCTTTTAGGATCTTGCTTCTCTTCTTCTTGGATCTTGTTTTCATGTTGGTCAGACCATCATCATCAGTGGGAGAGAAAGGTGGACTACTTTGGTCATGAATCCTGGAATAAGCATCTGAAATTGAAGAAGATCTCATAGAGAAAACCCTTTTTCCTGCAGATTGAGGTGAGCTGCTGTGCTTCTCAGCTCTGAATCTCCGAGAAGTCGAAGAAACAGAATAGCTTCTATTCAAGATTGTACCGAATATCTCTCCACCTCTATCTTCATGTTCTTGCTTTGGAAATGGCTCAAGAGTAGTATTGGGATGTTTGATCTTGATGTCAATGGTTTGTTTGGTTTCTTGGGTTTTGGAGGTATCAACTGTTATGGGTTTGTGGGTTTGAGCAATAGAGAAGAGATCTGAAAAATCTATGGATCTTGTTTTGGTGGTTCTAAACTCTTTGATCTTTGAGTACCCATTCATCTCTCTCTCTCTCTCTCTTTCTTTCTCACAGTGTGGTTTAACAGGTGCTAGAGAAAATGTAGTAGAGCTAAATTTAGGGGCACCGTAGTGGTTTAGGTTGAATTGAGTGGTTGAGGTGGGCCAGGTGATGAAGGGTTGAAAAAAAATATAAATAAATAAGGGTTTTGGAGGTGATGTAACCTATCACTAGCTCCTTCGTGGACTCTATCGGAGAAGCTGCGGGAGAGTTTCTCGCAGGTGATCTAGGGCGTGATTCTTTGTTTTTATACGAAGACAAGAATTCTTTTGGGTGTCGTCACAAAAAAAATCATTTTATATGTAAAATATCTTGTCAGAGGAATTACTTGATTCTTTTAAAATTTACATTCATTATCAACCAAACACTCAAAAAAATATAAAATCATGATTCTTTGGAATTACATTTTAAAGAGTCGTGCAATCAAACACGCCCTACAATGTTCTAATAAGTGGGATCGGCCTCAGCCTATTCCAAAGTGATTCTAATCTGTTTTACACGGAAGCAATCTGAGTCGGTGGATTACCATTCCCATAGATCCACTATGTAGTATCAGTTAATGAATCGTTATTAATAGAAAATCATAAAAGGGGAGAGGATTTTCTGTCTGACAGCATGGCTCTTACATCAGCAAGGAGTCAATCACAGTGCACACAGGAGCATCAACATCCGGGGGATTTCTACATTTAAGGGGGGCAGGGTGATTATTTTACCTCCACTTTGCACGTCTAGGTGCAGGTGCCACATTGCTCTACAGGGGTTTTTCCCCCTCTCCCGCCCCCCACCAAAAAAAAAAAAACTCATTTTCTCTCTTCTCTTAAGTGTGTCAATTTAGGACTAAATCGAGAGTCAGATTGAAACTGACCCACTAGGAATTGGAACCGGATCACCCATTAACTTATTGGTCTGGTTTTGGATCTCGATTTTGGAATCAATTAGCTTATTGGTCCGGTCCAGCTCAAATTCAATTCTCCCAAAGGTTCCAGTAAGTGGAATCGTTTTACCAAAAAAAAAAAAAGAGTAAGTGGAATCGGCTTCCGCCTATTCCAAAGTGATTTTGGTCTGAATCACACGAAAGCAGTCCAAAATCTAAATCAGCCGATTGCCTTTTCCACGATCCGTGCAGTGGGGGTGTGAGCATAGTTAGTAAATTTGGGAATTGACAATAATATGAAAATGGATACGTACGATAATTAAATGGGTCATATGGAAATAATACTTTTCAGACATTCGACATAATAAACCGTGCATGGCAATGATATGGTATGTGTTTAATATGTGTTTGATACGATTGCTATATAAAAATCCGGAAGCAAAA
Source organism: Macadamia integrifolia (assembly GCF_013358625.1). Lineage (NCBI taxonomy): Eukaryota > Viridiplantae > Streptophyta > Magnoliopsida > Proteales > Proteaceae > Macadamia > Macadamia integrifolia. The sequence goes on along the minus strand of NC_056562.1, from coordinate 39,496,975 downwards.
TACGGGTTTATTTTGATATTAAGAATGAACTAAAACTGGTTGTTTACAATTAAATTCTAATATCCTATGTCCTCATGAACACCTAAATCTAATTTAGCTTTCCAATTGGGGAACATTTATCATTTTGTTTGTTTTACATCTAATATTAATTAAGTTTAATCATATCTATCGTAGCCAATGTTGATAGGTGATGTATCAATCACTTTCTATCATAGTAAATAATAGCGTATATTTGTCAAAATAATAATAATAATAATAATAATAGCATGTGAAAAATCATTTAACATATTAAAATATCATCATTGATATTATCTTATCAAGCAAGAAAATCCACAACAACCCCTATTGATGCTGATCCATATTCTAAAATCGGAATCAAATCGCGTATAGATTTATTCAGCTATTCAATAATTCAATTGTAATAACCAATGGTAGATTCGTAATCAAGGTAAAATTTTAAATTGGGTGGCAAAATTATAATTAAGTAGACTTAATAGGCTAATGGATAGGAACAAGAGGGTGGACATGAGGTATTTGATTAATAGATTTAGGATAAGCTTGAAATGAAGTTAAATAAAGAGTATAACGTAATAAAGGAGAGAGGGAGTGACAATATGAAAAGAGGGATTGGAATTAATAAAATAAGAAAGGGAGACTTGTGATATCCACATTTTTCCTCAAACTCGAGAAACCTATGAAAAAGAAGAATTGTCATTTTGACTTTTGGGATTGAGTTTTTTTTTTTCTTTTCCCTCCTAAACTAAACGATTAATAAGAATAAAACGCATTATATGTGTTTAAAACTTGTATAATATGGATATCTATAAAATACGAGTATAATACAGATTTTTTGGATTGATACATTAAATTATGACTTTTTGATTGAAACGTTCAGATAAGACAAAAATCCATGTATTATACGCGAACTTACTGACTACTCTGTCAGTTTGGTTTCGATTTTTTATCAGTTTGCTATTGGTTTGGTATCGATTTGGACTTGATTTACGTATCATGTAAATATATTCAGAAGTATTGAATGATTTTTTTTTTTTTTTTTAATGATCAGGTTGATATCGGCTTTGTATTGGGTTATATTAGTTTAGGTTCGATTTCAGTCCAATTTTCTAAGATCGTTTTCGTGTCTTATCAGTTTTGTTGTAATCTGGTTTGGATTCAGTATCACCAAGCCTCAATCCGAAACATGGTCCAATAGGCTCAAATCATTATAAGCTCAAATCGGTTTCGATTGGTTTGGTTCTGCTTCATCGGTTCATGCCAACTTTTGACATCTCTACAATGCTGTTTTAGCCTTTAGTAGTGGTAAAATAAAACCTCTACTATTTATATCAGGGATGTAAATGGATAGTCAAAAATCTGAATTCAATTCGCATCTGTATCCCTTAAGGGTATCCATATCCGATCAGAAGATATCTGGTTTCAAATTCGAATAACTTAGAAATTAATTATCCAATCTAAATAAAAAATAAAATACAATAAAAAAATTAATTAATTGATGATTTTGAGGGTTCTTAAAATTAAGACATATTTTAGAGAATGAGGAAAAGAGCTAAGACAACTAGAGACATGAATTGAAAGCAAATTGTATCTATTGGGGGGAGGAAGGTCAAGGTCACACAAGTTAAGGATGTAAACAAATAGCCAAAAATCCGAATTTGATTCACATCCATGTCCATCTAGAGGTATTTATATCTGGATGTTGAATATCCGGATTTGATCCATATTCAATTTGAATCGCTGATATTAGATATAAGGAAAATTATCTTGTACCATCCTTAATTTGAAACCTTATGATGTCTTATACCACCCTAGTTTGCTTATAATATCAACCTCACCCTTGAAGCGTAACACTATTAGCTTAAAACTGGAAAAGACCCTTTTGACCATGTTATGTCCCTCTTCATCTTCTTTGTTTCTCCTTCTATGAACGCGATAGCCCTACCGCTCCGTTTAAATAGGCCCATTTCTTTGGTTCAGTTCCATTGGTGTTTGATACCGCCTCCTCACAATACGGTCTTGATCCAATCAGATTTAGCCTCTATCCCCTTACCTTATGTTTTGTTTTGCTTTCCCTAAATCTATTTGCAAGAAACTGGACTCTATATATCTACATTTTTGAAATGGTGATTCCGACCAAAATAAGAAATCTCATATCATTGGATGGCATAAAGTCTATTCACCAAAAGCTCAAGGTGGCCTAGGCATCAAAGGCTCATAAATCCAAAATAAAACGCTCCTCTTAAAACTTGGATGGCGTCTCTTGAATGAGGAAAATTCCCTATGGGCTCAAACCTTAAAAAGGAAATACTTCCAAACAAGTCAATTTTCAATCCCGATACCATTAAAAAAAATGGGTCAGTCACATGGACCAACATTGTAAGTATTCTCCCTTTACTTAAGAAGATGGTGATTAGAAGAATTAGAAATGGAGCTAATACCTTTTTTTGGACCGATCCTTGGATCCCTTACTACCCCAATTTCACTCTATCATCTACTTCAGGTCTGTCACCTCCCCCTTTAACTTGGGTTAGTGATTTTATTTGTATAAATGAATGGAATACTGGATTTTTATCATCTATGATCCCTCTCCAGATTGCCAATAATACCTTAAAAGTCCAAATTTCATATAACAATGACTTTTGTTGGTGTCATCTACTAACCCGGTTCAAATCTCAAACAGGTGTATCTGCTTATCACTTTGCGTTCACTAGTGGTGATTCTTCTGGAAACTCCAAATTCACCCAAAATTTATGCTTTTCTTTTGGAGAATTGCTCATAATGGATTACCCACAACAGATATTGTGGGTAAATGAATTGAGATGGATCAATCTTGTGGTTTGTGCCACAACCAGAGTGAATCTTTATGACATATTTTCATCTCCTGTGAATTTACCAAAAGGATATGGGTAGCTAGCTAGCTCTTTGGGGCTAGGAATTGAATTCCTCTTTGCATCTTCTTTTAAATCTCTTATAAGGCATTTGTTTAATTTCATGAATATTCCTACTGATGATTTAAACAATTTTTTTATATGGTACTTTTATCATCACTTGCTATACTATCTATGGTCACTTTGGAATCGAGTTACCTTTAACAAGGTAAAGCCGAATCCGTTTTTGTTTTTAAAACCTGTACAAGAGTGGACCTCTCACTTTGGAAAGGTAACACAAGACTCTATACCTATTAACCATAATAAGAATATCCACAACTGGTTAATTCCGAGCAATATGCCAATATTACTGATATGTTCGGCAGGTCATCAGCCCTAGGAAAAACATTGCCGGATGGGCTACTTGCATCATAAACGAAGGAGAGTGTGTCTCATTATATGCTAATTATATGATGACAGGACAAGTTTTGGAGGTCAACGCTTGAGGTATTCCCTATGGGTTGAAGCAGGAATTAGATGGAGGATTGTTGATAGAAGAGATTTGGAATGATTTTAAAGAGATAGAAGATTTATTTTCTGATGAAACGCTAAATTGTGGCCGTGGAGCTCATTACCATTGCTGCTTGATGTTCATAATGTTTTGTTTGAAACCAATTTTTGGTTAATGCCCAACAACGATCTCATCATCATTATGAATAACTTAGCTAAAACAGCCACAAACAATAGGCTCTACATTAACATTGTAAACCTTGACATTAATGTCCTATCTTATCTTCCTTAGTTAATGAAGTTTTTTATTTTCATTAAAAAAAATAAAAAAAAACCAACAAACAAACAAACAAACCGAAGAATCACATGGGCATAGCCCGTCTTACCTCCGCCTCCGCCTCACATTCTTAGGTTTATAAATCAAATGGGGTGGTACCCTGTAGATAGGCCTTCTTGTTGCTGGTATGAAATAGCCCTGAAGAGAGAACCCAACAACGAAGTTCATTTTATTCATTAGAAATTGTTATTGAAACAAAGGCCAGAAATGATTCACAAAAACTGCAATCTGTCAGGGTTCCATGTTAGTTTCTAAAAGGATCTGATTTGAGTTGATATCGTCTTGGGTCCCTCACCTTTTAATCCGGTTTAGTTGAGTTCTTCCAAGCCTAGATTGGTGGTATCTGAGCAGCTAATACTCGGCCCAAACCGCATGTGGAAGGGGTGACCGAGTGCCAGAGTGAGAGTCCCCATGAAACGGCTATTAGTGTCCAGACAAAAACTTGGAGTAGAGTGAAAGCCACTTAAAAATGGCTACGTGATCTAGAGTGGGCCGCAGTGGACGTCAGGTTCAGGAGCGTGGTGGTTTGTCAGAGTTCTGAATCAGCCATATGGAGAGAGATATGATAAGTCGGTTTATAAGGCTGAATTCTTTGAGGCCTATATCACAATCAATATGTTTTGAGTGAGTGATAATGATTCGAAGAATCCTGGATTCTAGATCAGTTCTGATGTTGTCTACTGCCAAGAAAAACTATACTACAAACAACACTATTGCTGTTTTATTTGTATTCTGGAGAATTCAAAGATCTTCGACATGGAACCCAAGCAGTTTGGAAGAACCCATCCATAAGGACTAAGGAGACGGAGCACCACAAATGAGAGAAGATAAGAAGAAATAGGAGGAAGCTAGAAAAGATGAAATTGTTTCATATTATATACTTATGAGATTTGTATTGCAATGAACGATTCAGATTGTTTGCTTCCATATAGAGGGATGGGATCACTGACTACCACCATCCCACTTAGCTGATCGGCAGTTATTCTTTCGCTTAGTATGCTAATTTGTAGTTCATAAAAAGAAACAGAATCTAGTGAGATGGCATGGTTTGGTGTATGGGTGGTTTCCTGACCTTGGTAGCTTGCTCAAATGCATAAGCAATCTCAATCAACTTTGGCTCTGAACCCTTCAACCCTCCAAAGAAAATGCCATAAGGCACACCTTTCTGATCATATCCAGCCGGAACACTAATTCCTGGAAATCCCCCAATTGCAAGAACAACAGCAATTCCACTGTTTGGTGCTACCAAAGCATCCAATTTATTCTTCTTCATTAGTTTCTCAAACCCATCTCTTGTCAATCTTTTCATATTGAACAACGCTGCTTTTTCTGCCTTGCCTATACCATTCGTTTTCTCAGATTTCAAAAAGACGTCTTGTCCATATTCTTTGATCATTTCCTGCACATCAAACAAGCAAAATCTGTTATAAGAACACCTGAAATTCAAGGGTATTTGATCAATGCTTTTGATGAAGGAACACAAACCCATTTCATTCATTAAATTTCAACCTGAAACAAGCAATGATTATGGCTTAAAAGGGAATATAAAGTTTCACAGAATCATTAGAAACTTTGAACTCAATTTTAATGCACCTCCCCTGTTTTGATCTGAGGCTTGAAATGTGAGATGGGTGTATAATCATCCATCACATGGACCCACCTGTGTTTGTTACATTGGAAGACAAGCTCATGCCTGATGCAAAACCTTGCAAGTAGGGCTTACATGTAACATGACCTGTTTGTTATCTGATGATCCAAACTAATGAGTAAGCAAAGCTAAAGAAGAGACTTACCAGATCTGAGAATTTCCTGTTGAAGGCTATAACTTGAGCCAAAGATCTGACTGGAGAAGCAACCAGCTCTTTTAGGTAGGAATTTAAGGCTAGCTTGAACTCAGCAGACGTTGCAGTGTCTTCTCCACTATTAGTGAATATCATGTCGATGTTGGTTATTTTCAAATTGTCTACCAAAGTAGCACCTCTTTGGCTTTTTTGTAGGGACCCCAAAATATGCACAACAATGAGATAATCAGTTCCAAATTACAAGGTGATTGATCAAAAAGCAAAAATCCACCTATAATAGTATATACTGAGATCATTTCCCTGGTTGGGAAATTGATGTACTTTGAAAACTGAGCATGAGCCAGAAAATCCTTGCCTGATTTGGTTCAAAGCTGAGACCAAAGCCAGTGCAAGTTAAACCCCTTAAAAGTAGAGATTTCGGAAATAGAAGAGACCCATCATTAGTATTTAGGTTCTGTAATATGTGAGAAAGGTGATTGGAATGTGCTTTGTTACCTTAAAATGTGAAAATGATTCTCGAAAGTTTCAGCAATGACTGAGCCATTGGAGAAGCTAAAGAATGGATTCCTCACTATTCCCAGTCTCTTCCCTTTAAGCCTGCTTGCATTCAAAAACTGTTTGTAGCCACCATGAGGAATGAACTTTGATGCATCTTTGGTTGCTTCAGCATCATTTGGGTCAAATCCCACAATTGCATCTAATACATATACTGCATCCGAAACTGTGCGGCAGATTGGTCTATCCGAAGCAGAAGTATGGAAACTCTTATCAGATTGCTATCTAAAGAATGGCATGGTTAACATTCTAATTTAAAAGGCAGATGTTGTATTTAAAGCACTTAGTGGAGTGTCAATAGCAGTTATTTTGGCAAACATGACCATCATTAGACAACTTGGAACAATGAAAGTAAGTGCCCAAAATGCAGAGCATGAGTGAGAGTGGGGTGGGTGTAAAAGCTCAAGAACATCAAAATTAAATGTAACCTAAAGTTGTGAACAACTTCAGAACAGGTCCATGTTTGTACCTAGATGTATGAACACATGGCTTATTAGTTTCAATCAATTAAAACAACAAGATGATGAACAATGGAAACACCCTCAATGTATGATTCTGCTGTATTTTAAAGGTTTTTTTAACGAGTTTAAGATTCCAAACACCGCTTTATAAAAATTGATTCTCCATAAAATGTATGTATGATTTTCTTTCATTTGCAGGTTTTAAGCTGCTAGAAGAACTTGTGGTCAACCGGTCGATTGATCGGCCAGCCATCCAGTTTAGTCTGGATGAAGCTTCCGAAGTGCAGAGTTTTTTGGTCTTATGACCGCCGGGAGGAGGCGGTCGACTAACAGTGGCTAAGTTTTAAAAGTACATGTGGTAGTCACCTCCCTTAGGGGCTTTGTGTTAGGTACGTCCAAGAGACACCTTCCCTCTATAAATAGAAGATGAATTTAGCTGTTGAAATCATCTTTGATTTCTCTCTTCCTTCCATATTCCTTCCAAACTCTCTTTACTTGTTGGTGTATGATGTCTCGTATTCCATCGCAGGGAGTACTAATGCAAGTCCTGCCCTCCAACAGAGGTGTCAGAACGAGCCTTGTAACCCTATTCTCCATTGATAGTGAAACATGGATCTCACCTCATTGAGGATATAGGCAATCTTGCTAAACCTCGTAAATTTGTGTGCATTGTTTATTCTTGTTTTTTTTTTCATTCTTTTCTGCATCGTTTTAGAGTTGCATTTCTACATTACCTGTGTTTCTACACTTCACTATTTTGCCTATCTTTGGTTGTCTTAGCTTTGAATTGTTAAGCACTACTCTTAGAGTCCCAACGTGGCCCAATTCACTTTTAATTACTTCTTTTCAGAATACAACATTTGAAGATGTAATGTCCTAGTGATATATGACAAGGTCATCCACCAACCAGATAAGTAAACATGCCATCACATAGGTTTGTTTCTCTCTTTTGCCTCTTACGCATTCTAAGATGATTTTCACCACTTAGGTTTTTCAGGAACTGAATTTGTATAATCACCATTCCCCTTTTCAAGTGAATCAATATCATTAGTCAAAGATGATTATAGAATCAGTAAATCTTCCTTCATATGAAACACATGCTCAAAGAAATCAGCATTTCTATATTCTATGATGGTGCTTACATTAAAAAATAAAAAAAATAAATAAAATACTATCTAAGGATTTAATAAGGTTCTTTTTGGTTTGATTTCTATTTGTATTTATTTAGCTTATTTTTATTTTTACAATTGTTTGGTATAATTAATAGCACTTATTTCTACTTTTAATAAATTAGAATAAATAAAAAATCACAAATAGCTTGAGTAATTTGTGATTTGTGGCAACAAATCATTTCTGTTGATTTTTTGCTACCTTAAATGAGCATGTGTGCTAAACTACTCAAAATCAATGGTAAATAGGTAACTTCAGCATGTTTTATACTTTTCTAATAAAAAACCCCAAATCCTATCATCTCTCACTTGAAGCTCAAAGCTGAAGGTAAAAACTGAAACCTATTTTCTCATTATATAATCTATTTTATAAATAGTAACCAAACGAATACTATATGTGGTTCATAATTTATTGTCGCAAATAATTTCTAAAAAATAGTTAATAAATACAAATAGAAATCATACCAAAGAGAGCCTAACTAAAAATCTATATATTGCAGTATGAAGTAGAACTTTAGTTGTTAACTGTGATTTAAACTTGAAATGCTTACCCAACAGTGTCTTGTCTTGGAGTGATTGGGACAACCCCAGCCCGGCTAGTGAGTCCAACAGTGGGCTTGATTCCGACTACTGAATTAAAACTGGATGGACAAAGGATTGAACCATCTGTCTCTGTCCCTAATGATACTGCCACCATATTTGCTGCCACTGATATAGCAGATCCACTGCTTGAGCCACATGGGCCGGCTGATAGAACATAGGGATTCTGCACACATAATTCAAATGCTCTCAATTGCTACATAGAGATTGGGAAGAGGTAGAGGAAAAGGAAAATCAGGCCACAATTTGTCTGGGTCAAAGACCTGAGTAAACCAGAGATTTTGCTGCATTTCTAGCCTGTTTTGGCATGAAGTTGGCCATCTTTGACTATATTTCCGGCACAAAGTCGGTCCAATTTCGACATAGATGAAAGATAATGTGGACAATATATCTATCAAACTTGGTTCTAATATGATAAATCTTAATTCCTACACCCCTCCCCTTAAATTAACATCTCGTGCACAGTATGGTTGAAATAGGTCAGTAAAGAGTAACAAGAAAAAAGTATAACCGAAAAAGGGCTCAGTAATTTCTCTAGTGAAAAATGAGAAATTACCTTATTAAACCAACCATTTGGATGGCAATGAAAAAAAAAAAAAATCATCATAAGATTTCATTACATTTT